>NW_010299445.1:0-1262 GCF_000700745.2 Antrostomus carolinensis | reverse complement strand
GCGGGTATCACCCCAGGGCAGACGGGAACGGGACCCGCACCCACTTGTTGCGGAGCCGATGCTCCCTACGTCCCACCGGCCAGCAGCACCAGAACCAGCTCAAGTCCACGCTTCCCACCGCAGCTCAGAGCCCCGGTGCCAGGATGTGGCCCAGCTCCTGTTTTAGTTTTACCCCTCCGAGCCCCACGGCAGGAATGGGGAGACTCATCTCTGAGGCTGATGGGGGAGAAGGAGAGCCTGAGCTGGGACACACGGTGTTATTATAGGGGCCACGCCGCTGCTAACGTCAGGCCAGGACCACGTCCCCGTCCCCGTCCCGTCCCTCTGCGCTGAGCCAGGAGGGCTGAGCTATGTCTAAAAGTAGCCACCGTCTCGTGTCCATCCCCGCCCTGCTTCTCTCCTGGCCAAGAACCCAGGACCCGAGTTGGGGTGATGACAGCAGGTTTTTGGAGGCTGAAAGCAGCAGCAGCAGGGACCGTGCTGTTGCCTTCACCTTAAAGGAACTTCAAACATTTTGTTCCTGAAAGCAATTGGCATTCAGCTGGAGATAAGCGCCTCCGGTGTGTCAGAGCCGTAATTTGTATTTAGCGAAGAGAGAACGAAGCCGTTAGACAGAAACATCTTGCGATGGTGGGAGGGCTTTTTTATTTTTTTGTTTTTTAAAAAAAAACCCCCATATTTTCTCGCCTGACTTGCACTCCCCAAGAGCTTTCAACTACGTCTTGCAGCAAGCCCAGGGCTTGCTCCCTCCGTCATGTGGGGGCTGAGGCTGGGGCCATGCCTTACTAAGGCATGGAAAACCTGGTGGCTGTGACCCAGGAAAGGAACTGGATGGGCGATTAATTCACCCTGGTTGCACTGCCAGAGTGGAAAAGACCTCGGGAGCTTATGGGAGGGCAGCTCCTCCAGGCAGAGGCTAAGCAAGACCCACGCTCCTCCAAGGATGATTCCCACTGCTCCCCAACCTTTGGTTATCTGAGAGCAAATTCCTGGCCCCCCTGTACCTGCCTGACCCCCCTGAACGCACAGCACTGGCCCTGCCCTTCTCCAGGCATTGCCCCAGCAGACCCTCTGCTAAGCCCCCCTGCTCATGTCCCACTCCCTGCTATAGTCTGGGTTTCACCCCATCCTTGCTCCAAACACCCGCAGCCCATCATGCCCCTCCAGCAGATGGATTTCCACATGGGGTGTGAGCCTCAGCCCTTTCCTTCATCATCACACAAGTTACCAGATGTTCCCCCCCACCCCCACCATCCATACTC
>NW_010299444.1:0-6058 GCF_000700745.2 Antrostomus carolinensis | reverse complement strand
TGGGGCGGGTGCTGGCTTTGCAGAAGGTGCCTGTGGGACCTGCCTGGGGTTGTGTGTGTGTGACAGGAGTGGGTCTGGTGGGATTTACTAGTGACCTGCAGCAATGGAGCTGCTTTGTTGGTGGCTTCCTTCTTCAAGCTGCAAGACCTAAGAGCTGAAGGAAAGCTGCTGTCCATCTAAGACTGCTCCTGTGTAATGTTTCTTTCTTTATATTTAAATATATCTGCTAGATGCAAAAAGCTTAATATCTGCTTGGGCTAAGAGTCCGAGGAATTTCTTTCTTGCCTTTAATTTCCAATTAGCTGAGCCTCTCGAGTCTCCCTGCTCTGCCCCTGAGGCTGTGTTATCATCCAACCCTCCATGCAAAGAAGCTGCTGAAATTGATGTAACTAATAATCCTGGGGAAGAAAAAAAAAAAAAGGGTCCTATTGCATTTACAGGCTGTGGCTGCAAAAAACGGAGCCTTGATTTAAAATCCTGCAGCGACAAATGGATTATTTCGGTGGCAAATTAGTCTCTGTGGACCAACAATTTGGGAATCTGAAGGCTGGAATTGAAAACCAGAAGATCAATTCCGAACACTTAGAGCCAAGGTTAATGTCTGCAAACGGCATCGAGTGCAGTGATGGAAGATAAAGCGCCTCTGCATTTCAAATGGGAAGCTGAGGAACGGGGTATTTAAAGTAAAAATGGGCAAGTTCAGAAGGAGGGAGAGAGATACCCACGTATTTGATAATAAAATGTGTGCTGTGCCTGGGGATGGAGCTTTCAGGTGAGTGCTGAGGATGACAACGGGCTTTTAGTAAAGAAACTGGAGCTCGTATCGCTGAGGAAGCGGCTGTTGAGCTCGGGACACTCGCTGCCGCGGGGATGCTGACAATTCTCAGTCCTTCCCAAACACCATGGACAGCATCCAAAAGCCTCCTGGGTCCGAGGTGAGGATCTCCCAAAGGTTGGCAAATACTCTTTATTTTTCTTTTTTTCCAGTGAGGACATCTTTACAGTCAGCACACGAAATCATTTCACCCTTTGGAAAGTGAGAAGGGTTTGGATCGGGGCTTTGCAGGGGAAAGCAGCACTGGGAGGTGGTTTATTGCCAGCAGCTTCTTCAGCAGAGCCAGACAAGAGATCTCTCCCCAGGGATCTTGTTGTTGTCCTCAGCACTGGGAAACCTGACAAACTACCAGCACTTTTCCTCTCTTTAAGAGTTAAGAGTTAACTTGACAAACTCCCAGCACTTTTCCCCTCTTTAAGAGTTACTCTGCTCGTTCAGGATGGGAATAACTTTTCTTTTTTGCGGTTAGAGTGGCTTGTTTTCCATTTCTCTTCAGTTATAACACTTGGAAATAGACTTTTGCTTTTGTTTTCTGCTAGTATTTGATGTTTTTCGTCTGTTATCAGAAGGCAACACGGTGCCTCTTCAATCAAACTGTTGGTTTTTATGAACAGTTGTAGGGGAAGAATTGAAATCTCATTTTAGCTTCTTTTTTTATTATTATTTTCCTTTGGAAACTGGTTATTTTAAACACTGAGCAAAGCCTCCCTTTGCCTGGTTTCTTTATATCCCCTTCCACCCTTTAGAGTTTTGTTGTTGCTCAGAGTCTAATTCAGATTATATAAATCCTAAATCAAGGTGGATCCTTCGCCAAAAGCTTATGGTCTTGTAGGAGTGTCAAAAAACCTCTGCCATCCAGCTTCTCGAGAGAGGGAACCAATCTGCCAGCTGGCATCTGATTCTCCCTCCGTGCCTTTTTCCCTCCTGGAGTCACTTAATACCCTTCTGGGCGATATGGAGCTGGTAGCACAATTCCCACCCGGGAGGGATTGGGGCTGAAAAGCCCAGTGACCCCTTTGCCAGCAGCGAGGAACGCATGCCAAATCCATTAGTGCTGGGTCGGGCTCAAAATCCCCTCCCAGCACGGTCAGTTTGGGGCCAGAGGAGAGAGATGGGGGTTTGTGTCTTCTCCAAGGGTTTGATCCAAGCTGCTGCAGTGCACAGGAGGTGCTGAGTTTGGATCCATGCGGACGAAGATGCTGTGGAAGAGCAGAGCCAGTTGATGATGCTTTTGCCTCTTCTAGGGGGGACAAAACTAGCTCATTATTCAGTAAGGACGAGTCAGTCCAGAGCCCAGGGAGCTGGCTAGGGAACTGCATTCTTCTGCTGTTGAAATAAGATATTTCAAATTTGTTATTATATTTTTTTTATTTTTTTCTTTAATAGGTTTAAAGTGCATGTGTTTCTAAAGCTGAAATTGAAATGAAACATTCCAGGCAGATTTGAAAGGAAATTTTAGTTCTCATTTCCCCTTGTGGGGTGTGTGTGTTGAAATTTTGGGCATTTTGTTCCACTTCACGCTGAAGTTTTAAAATCCTTAACGGAACAGAAACTTCCATTCTCAGCACAGCTCTTCTAATTGCCTGGGGAAGCTGATTAGAGTTTGCTCGCGAGCTTTTATAACCCCGGGTTCTACCTTCCCCAGTGACTAACATCTCTGGGATCCACATCTCAAAGCACTTTTAAATCACTGATTATCTCTGCGTCCAAAGGAGAGGCAAAGCCACTGTCCCCCTGCTACAGTCCCCTTTGGGGGGGTCCAGATCCGAGGTGGAGGCTCCTCTGCCAGGCACAGAACAGCCCTGAACCTCTCCGAGCCACAACGGATGTGGAGACACCTCCCCAGTGATATTCCAGAGCTGAAATCCTTTGACATCACATTTGGAAATCAGTCCTAGGAAAGTTCTTTTCAGATGGAAATTACAGTAGGAGTCAGCGCTGTTGTTTGAAAGGTTGAACAATTATGGGGAAAACTAATTGACTTGGGATGTTACAAACCAGTCTGTGCTGGTGGGTGCAGTTCGTGTCCTTTGAAACGGAGGATTAACGAGGTGAAGGATTAACGAGGTGAAGTTGTGACAGAGATCTGAGAAATGTTGGGGTTTTTTAAACCTGAGCTGGCCCGTGGCATTGCCCATAATTTCTGGCAGCTGAATCATTAAAAGTCTGATTTGGTGTAAATTTTCTACTCTTCCTGGCAGAACTGATGGTGTCTGAGAGGCCGGATCCTGCATCAGAAGAGGAGAAATCCCCCCCCAGCTGCTTCTTCACCCGCTGCTGGAGGCAAAGGGACGGGTGAGAGCCCTTGGCAGCTCGTCCTGGTGAGAGCCACTGGTTTCCTGGGGTCACTTGGCATGAAGGGGTTTGGGAACCTCACTTAGTCTCAGGAAAAATGTGCTGGTGTCTTCTGCTGGTAACGGTGGTGGTTGTGGAGGAGGGTCACAAGCAAGAAAAGCATGATGAAGACCCCAGTTCTCCATCAGCGAGAGGCAGAAGGCAGAGGCGCCTGGTGTTTGCACTGCAAAAGAGCCCTTTTTTCCCACCTCCTCTTTATTTCCATGGGTAGGCAGATAAATTCCATCATTTCCACCTGCCAGGATGAAGAAGAGTTGCTGGAGTAGCTCATTGTCTGGTATCATGGTTGGTAAGGTTACAGAGAAACCCTTCCAGCTCATCTGAGGGAGTGAGGGTGTTGTGAAGCCCCTGTTCCAGTGGAAGACAACGTGCTTCATCCCTGTTTGCTTCACTGGAACAGCTGCAAGAGAGGATTTTTCTGGTGCCAAAGAGATAATCTGACTTCAGGGAAAATCTTACTCTGTAAGGGAATGGTTGTGAAAGGAGACGTGGTGACCTCCTGCGTGGGCTGTCGCTGGCAACAGAGCTCAGCAAGAAAGGGAGCAACCTCTGCTCCGGCCTTCAGCTTGTCTCTGTTGGCTCCTCAGGCAAACATCCATCAGACAGGTGTCTTTGGCTTCTACAGATGGAATTAGGAAGAAAAAAAGAGCAGTGGAGGATTCAGTGTGTGGCAAATGATTCCTGAGGGTTTGCACCAAGCGCTGGGAACTATGCAACGACACGGGATGTGTCAGATGATGGGATGGCTTGAAAGTGGCAGAGGGGAGATGGAGATGAGATGTGAGGAAGAAATTCTTTGCTGTGAGGGTGGTGAGCCAGTGTCCCAGGTTGGCCAGAGAAGCTGTGGCTGCTCCTCCCTGGAAGTGTTGAAGGCCAGGTTGGATGAGGCTTTGAGCAACCTGGTCTAGTGGAAGGTGTCCCTGCTGCTGGCAGGGGGGTTGGGACTGGATGAGCTTTAAGGTTCATCCCAACCCAAACCAGTCTGGGATTCTATGGGGGCACAATTGGGTGTCTAAGCCGACTGGCACGGCCAAGTTGGAGAGGAGACCAGCTTCTCCTCCTGTTGGCTGCTCCTCCTGCACCAAGAGCCACTTCTCATAGCAGAGAGGACCCACAGGGCTGGGGGGAGCGATGGATCCAGCAAGCGTAGGAGAAAGAGGCTCTGTGTTCATTACCACGCTGTAATCACCCAGCCCACGGGGTCCACATCAAATCACTGCAAAATCCACTGTCACACACCATGAGGACAAGTCCTCACGGTGATCCAGAGGGCGTGGGGCTGAGTTGTCCCCTCACAGCTATCAGCAGCAAGCACTGAGCTCAGCCCGGGGTGTTACACTAGAACTGCCTCTGCTTTCTGCAGCGGGTTGTACCCAGACGCCTCTGGACCAGCTCCAGGTGGTATTTGCTAATGGAAGCGGAGATCTGCATCATTCAGCGCTCCTCTCCTGCCTCCAATGGGGCAAACAGCTCTTCAGCCATCAGGAGATGGGAGATAGGAGCTGTGTGGGTGCTCTGACCTGCCCTAGGGGTGAGTGACACCAATAGCTGCTGAGCTGTTAGCTGGGTTATCACCCCCCAGGAGTGTAATCTAAACCAACGGTTTTAACAAACACAAGAAGCCATTCCAGGGATTCACAAGAGGTGACGAAGGACAGAAAAGCAGGAAACAGTTCAGTCCTAACAAGCTTGTTCTCTGTACAAATCAGAGAATCACAGTGGCTGGAAAAGACCTTTAAGATCATCGAGTCCAACCATAAACCCAACACTGACAATTCCCCCTCTAACCCATGTCCCCAAGCACCTCGTCTGCCTGTCGAATCCCACCAGGAATGGGGGCTCCACCACCTCCCTGGGCAGCCTGTTCCAGTGCTTGACTGACCTTTCTGTGAAGAAGTTTTTCCTCAGATCCCATCTAAACCTCACCTGGTGCAACTTGAGGCCATTTCCTCTCATTCTATCACTTGTTACTTGGGAGAAGAGACCGACTCCCACCTCTCTCCACCCTCCTCCAAGGGACTTGGACAGAGCCACAAGGTCTCCCCTCAGCCTCCTTTTCTCCAGGCTCAACAACCCAGTTCCCTCAGCCGGGAACTCAGCACACTTGTGCTCCAGACCCTTCCCCAGCTCTGTTGCCCTTCTCTGGACACGCTCCAGCACCTCAACATCTTTTATGAGGTGCAGGGCAGGGGTGAAGAGGGATGGAAGTGTAACCCCTGGGTATGGGACCCCTTTTCCCAAGCTGGGTCCCCAGCTCCATGCACTACATGTTGCAGATACTTTTCAGGATGGGGACCAGGGCTCTGTGCACCAGGGTACCAGGTCTCTGTGAACTGGGGTACAGCACACAGGGCACTGCAGGTGTCAGGGCAGTGTGTATCAAGGGGCTCCCCAGTTTGCAGTACTGGTACCACACCAGGATGCCAGAGCTCCAAGGTAGCAGAGCTCCATGCACTGGGGAGATCAGGGCTCTCTGCACTGAGAAGACTGGGTCTCTGTGTCCCTGAGGGGACAGAGCTCCACACACGGGGGGATTGGGGCTCTGTGCCCTGGGGTACCAGAGCTCCATGCACTGGAAGGACCAATGCTCCATACCCCGGGGTACCACAGCTCCGTGTACTGGCGTACCAGTGCTCCATGTATGGGGGTACCAGTGCTCCATGCCCTGGGGTGTCAGACCTCCATGCACTGGGGGGGTCAGGGCTCCAGGATACCAGAGCTCCATGCATGGGGCAGCTGGGGGTCTGTACCCCGGGCCAGCAGAGCTCTGTGCCCTCAGGGGACCGGTGCTCCATACCCCGGGGTACCAGAGCTCCATGTACCGGGGGTCCGGGGTACCGGTGCTCCATATCCCGGGGTACCAGACCT
>NW_010299443.1:0-283 GCF_000700745.2 Antrostomus carolinensis | reverse complement strand
TCCAGGATGCCCAAATCACCCTGAGCAGATACTGGGGTCAAAAACATCACGAGGAACACGGGGTTTGGGTCAAAAATCCTCTATTTTGGGATTTTCCTCCTCACTCTGCGTATCCCCCCTCTGCCCCCAAAGGGTTTTTGCTTAGGATGCCCAAATCACCCTGAGCAGATACTGGGGTCAAAAACATCACGAGGAACACGGGGTTTGGGTCAAAAATCCTCTATTTTGGGATTTTCCTCCTCACTCTGCGTATCCCCCCTCTGCCCCCAAAGGGTTTTTGCTT
>NW_010299442.1:0-1504 GCF_000700745.2 Antrostomus carolinensis | reverse complement strand
TCAGTGTTGGGTTCATGGTTGGACTTGATGGCTTTTCCCATCGAGGCCACTCAGTGACTCTGTGACTCTGTGATGTGCTGACACTGGCAGGATTGGGCATTGCTGTGTGCACTGGTATTTCCAGGATCCCTGGATCCTGCTCAGCTCGCGGTTGCATTTGGTAGTGCAGGACTGGAAACACCCGAGGCAGCACCTAAGGATGGGAGAACTGGGGACACCACGACTGGGACTGTGCTTGGGACCACGTCTGGGACCTCCTTGAGCCGCAGCTCTGCTGGCTCCTTCCCACAGCAGACACAGGGCCCTGGGACCCGTCCCGTCCCGCTGCCCAGCCGGTCGGAGCCGGGTCTGTGTGGGGTGAAGGACACGTGCCCGGCTCCACATCGCATCAGGGCAGCCGGGACACCCGCTGTCACCTCCTGCCTGCAGCCCTGGCCAGCACCCAGCGCTCACACCCTCCCTGCCCCGGGTGCACGGCACGTGCAGGGATGCAGGGAAGGAATTAACGCGCTGGTGGAGCGATGGGCTCATCAATTTGGGCTTTTTTTTTTCTTTTCTGTTTTTTTTTGAGACTTGTCAGAGCAATGCCTGTCCCAGGGATGTAAGACAGCGGTTTATTGCTGCCTGCTTGATGGCTGTTCCCTTCTCCTCCGCGGCTGTGATTTATCTCTGCACTTTGCGCTGATTGGATTAGAAGTTTAAATGCTAAGGGTGCATAACAATATATTTTTCTTATTAATATTAAAAAATCATTATTGGATTTTTTATAGTTCTGTTTTGAATTGAATCCCCTTGCTTGATTTATTCTCTCTCCCAGAGTAGAATTTAATGCTAATAGGAACAATCATTGCTTTGTTTTGAATCTTTGACTGTTTGGAAAACTTTCCCTGCAAAGGGAAATTACAGCGTTATTAAGAGTCCATGAAAAGAGGGTTTGCCCATTCCTGGCTCTTACCTGCGAGCTGGAGAGAGAGAAAACAAAAAACCAAAGACAAAGAGTCTCTCTCGCAGCGTTTTCTGCTCACACCTTTCCCGAGGTGTAACGCAATTATTGTGCCAATTATTTTAATCAGCTCTATTCTATCACAGGTATTAATGGCTGGTCCCCTCGGGTTGATTTCTGGCGGGTGGTGAGGGCGCGTGTGTGGTGACAGCACCTGTAACACGGGCACGAGGCAATGGGGGGTGATGGGCACCGTGGGGCTGCTGCTTCCCGCTGGATTTCCTGGTTTTATGGCAAATACGATCAGTGTGACGGCATCTCCCGCCTGGTGCCTCTCACCGGGGCGGTGGGTACCGAGCGGCGGGGTGCAGGATGCTGGATTTCCAGTCTGTGCTGCCCGGTGTGGGGCTGAGCGTGGGCACCAGCCATCGCCCACCCTGTGCTGTGCCAGCCCTGGGACCCACCGCAACCTGGCAGCGGCACCGGGGTCTGGAGTGTCACCATTGCACGGGGCTCGGGCAGGCAACGGGGCTGGGCACATGCCCCACGGGCAGCCCCATG
>NW_010299441.1:0-1474 GCF_000700745.2 Antrostomus carolinensis | reverse complement strand
ATAATAATAATAAATATATAGCTAATAGATAGTAACTTTGAGACTTGGGGTGTGGGTGGTTTTTGGAGAATTCTTGTGAAGATGACAAGAAAACATTTCCAAGTACAAGGGAGCTAAAATCTCAGGACTTGGTAGGCTCCTTAATAAAGTGCCTGGATAAGTGTGCCTGTATGTGGAAATCTTATTTCAGGGAACAATTACCTGAAATTTTAGTTAAAATTTAAAACAGTCAGTGACACATCAAATAGAACAACTCGAAATGTGGAAGCTTAAAGGTTGACTGATCATTAAGCAAAAAAATAAATAGGAGTATGATGACAAGCAACAGGTAAGCGGCCTAACCTCTAATTCTCCAAGAATTCATGTATATTATGTTACAGCTATAATATAACTGCTCAGCTGATGTTAAAGACACTGTCATGGTGTCTGTTTATGCTCTTAGTCCGTGTTCTCCTTGTGCAGTTATGTTGTACAGCTTCATGATGATTCAAAAGGCAACCAAATAACTGACAGACTTCCACTCTATATTCAACTATGAGTCAAATGGGATACTTCAGATTTTGAACATTTCTGGGCACATTTTGATAGGAGTTATACATGTGCTTCAAAGGATAAAATTCATACCTTGGTGTCTTAAGGTCAGCTAATAGCAAGTGGCAGAAAACGCTCAGCTACAGCAAGGTTTTGCTAGGTTAATTTTTCAGCTTTACTCTTCCCCATTTAGTGTAGTAATAAAAAGACTGTGCAACATTATTTGAATGTCAGAAGAATGAAGCAGGGTGGAAAAAATGATATATTCTACAGAACCATAACAAGCTTGCTGTGAATGCCTCACCTGTCATGAGCATCTTATTTTCATTTGAGATTTGGCTTTTTGGCAAAATGGTTTTTATTCCTAGCACAAGTGGATGAATAATCAGCAACTAAGTCTTTACCCTAGTGATAGTTTTGTTCTTTATAATTAGACAGGACAGGAAAAGTTTAAGATCTTTAAAAAAAAATTTTAAAAAACTAAAAAACTTGGACAAAATACCAGCTCAAACTACACAGATAAATGACTGTTAAGGGAATATAAACAATTGAAGTCCATCCACAAGAGCTCTGTGTGCAACTGCAAGATTGGTAGGTCTCCCTGGATTGCTCATTTAAAAATGAGTAATTTGCTCCTCATTGTATATTTGGTTTTTTTTTCATGGAAGTAAATGTCAGTAGGAAAAAAATAAATTATTGCAACTTATTATTTTTAGTGTGGCTTTTTATTCTCAGCTCCTTTTTACAGCTGAATACCTACTGTTTCCATGTGATAGTGCTTAATTTGAGATAAAACACTCCAAGGTATTTAATATAAAATATTATGGAAATTCCAATGTATGAAAAAGTAAATAAAGTACTTAAAGAGTAAGTTCTTCTACCCTAATAAATATCCTGAGAGTCTGTACTTTGCAGTTCAAGTCTTCTATTATAGAGATTGAAC
>NW_010299440.1:0-3417 GCF_000700745.2 Antrostomus carolinensis | reverse complement strand
GCCCCACTCCAACAGCTCCACATCCTTCTTGAGTTGACCTGGACACAATCCTCACAAGAACAGAGTAGAGGGGGACAATCCCCTCCCTCACCCTGCTGCCCAGGACACAGTTGGCTTTCAGGGCTGCAGTCACACACTGCTGGCTCATGTTGATCTTCTCCTCCACCAGGACCCCCAAGTCCTTCTGCTCAGGGCTGCTCTCCATGATTCCTTCTCCCACTCTGGACACATACCTGGGATTGCCACAACCCAAGTGCACAACCTTGCACTTGGCCTTGTTGAACCTTAAGTTTTACACTCTTTACACCCTTCCTATGATTTTACAGATTCTTTGTCTTGCAGTGCAGCTTCTTACACATCCCCTAGAGAATCTCTACAGTTTTAATTCCCTCCTATCTTTCCCTGATGGGTATAAAACTGAAAAAAAAAAATTAATCACTGTTGCTTAAAGGCTTATTACACTTACTGAGCAAAGCTGCATCTTACACTTTTTGCTGACACAAAGTTCCTCCCTGTCTTCTAAAAAAACCAAGCTGACCCACAGATTGTACAACACTGCATTTCACACACTCGACTCACCTGGAGCGGGCTGCTAGGATTGCTTTATGGGCTGGCCTTGGGTGGCCGTCTAAGAGGAGGATGATATCACAGAATTCAGTCCCAGCTCCTTCTAGGTAAGCTTTCATGTCCTGAATTAAAGATGTTCCTGAAAGTTAACATAGTGGAATAGTTAAAGATGTGATAGTTCCAGGTGACTGGGTGCTATCAAACTAACACACAGCTGTGTAACAACTCCCACCCCTCTTTCCTTTGGGACCCTTGGGTGAGTGGGAGTTGGGCCTTTCCTCATATTTTGGAGCAAAATGAGCTTCATCCTTCCCTGTTGCAATCCATCCCAGAAACAAACCTGGCAGCTCTGCTTTCAAACTGCTGACAGCAAACACTGGCAGTTGCCACACTAAAGGTGCTCTCTATAGGTAAAGAAATCAGATTTTTCCCCACTCTTTTAATTATTTCCAAACACAAGGAATATAAAATTTTGTCTCTTAAAGGAAAAGCTTTCCCAAATCCTCAATAAAGGCTTCTTTTATCCAACACTTTAACTAACCTTTGAAAACCCAAAGTAACTAAGAAATAGAGCACATTTAAGTCTGATCCAAATTCACTCATACTTTCAAAGTTCATCTTTCAATTCTTTTGACATTTGGGTCTCTCACATGGTTGCAGCTCTGGATACAGAAGCTGGCTATGCCATCTTCCCCAACAGTGCACTCCACCTCTCCCTGGGACAAATGCCAACCAAAGGCTTCTACTTGACCTTCCAGGACTGGCTTCTCCATCTTTCTCATCAGTCCCCAATTCTTTTTGTATAGTATTCCAAATCAATACTGGAAATGCCTCTGAACTTTGTGGCCTTAGGAAATTTCATTATTAAATTCCTTTTTTAGGAATGATAATATCTTGAATAAGACTAGTCCCAAATCAGTCCTTGATGAATTCCATAAGAGAATTGAAAATCAAATTATCTTCTTCCAGCAGAACCGCAGAATGCAAATTAAAGGCATGATCATTAATGCAGTTATTTATCTTCTCAAAGTCTTCTCTCCATCTTCTCTTCATTTCTTCTATTAACTTTCTTTTTCTTGGCTAATTTTTCCATGATTTTTTTTTCCTCTCTCTCTCACAAATCAGGTCTCTCCTGTCAGCCCTGGCTTACTGCTGAGATCCTCTTCCTCACTCTTGCTGCTTCTTTGGTGAAAACGGATGAGCAGGCAAACTCCCCAGTTAGCTCTGTTACCTTCTAGTACACTTAACTGAATGTCCACTGCCTTTTCTTTGAATCCTTCTTTATACCCTTCTGGTCCTTCTGCCTTGTCTCTCTCTGAACAGAATCAGGATATTTTATTGCAAGAACATGACTATATTTAACAGGGTTTTTCATGTATTTTGATGGGGAGACTGTTCTGACTGGAGCTCACTGGAAAAAGAACCAGCATGCCCTGTCTTAGTCTGGGAAACAGCCTGAGCACAGTTATATCAACTGGAGAACCAGTGGTCTGCAGTGGTCTACTGTTTCCTAGACCAAACAACCCATTAGCAATGTGAAACCAGCACAACTCATTACTACACAAAACATAAATTACCAATGTCCAGCGGCTGATCGGAATGTGTCCGAACAGGAGGCTGCTGTTTTCTTCGTACAATCTCCACTATGAGGGATGAAGAAAGATGCTCAAACTCCTTCATCATTATTACCTGATTAAAATGTGATTCCTTCACCACAAAGTTCAGGCAATGTTCCTTAAAAAAAAAAGAATATTAATTTAAAAAATTATGGTTTACTGTATGAAGTCATCCTACAGCACCACACAAAGGTTACCATGTTACAGGTGTAAACGGTCTCTACATGGATCCTGCAAGCTGGAACTATCAGTGATCTCCTCACTACGCAACCATGTAGGCTCCTACTTGGAACAGGAAATTCAGGACAATTCTAAGCATCTAGAAAAACACGACTAAGAAATCATAGCAAGGAAAAGATTAATTGTCTCCCATCCAGCTGCTCTGAAGCTTTCTAAAATAGGAATCTCAACAGACGGAAACTCCATGGAGTTAACTAAGATTGGTTGCTACCTCCTAATAATTCTTTATACAATTAGATAATTAGAAGGATGAAGAGATCTTAACACTGTCCATTAAGGGTGCAAATAGTTTGCAGGATTTCCTTGTGTAGATTTTGCTTTAATCTCTTCTGTAAAGGTTGCAAGAGGTTTGGAACAGCTTTTGTAGCTTGACAAACTTGCTAGAAAAATCAATGTGTGAGAAAGGTGACAAATGAACCCGAGAATGCTAAACAGTTAAAGGGACAACAAATGTCCCTTCATTTGCCAGTGCGAACCAAGGCTTTCCCTCAGGACACTTTTGTAAGTAAAAAACATCTATACCAGCTCACCATAAGGTGAGTACAAAATTAATCCAAAGAATAATTACTCCTGTCCATCTTCTGCCTAATTATTTCACGTGGGATCCACAGGGATCTGTCCAGGCGCCATCTGTAAAATGTTTTTAAGCAATGACCAGGATGCCAGAAAGAGCAGCCTTCTGCAGATGGCACCTTCCCGTGAGGACTAACGCGCACTCGAGAAGACAGGATGCCAACTCAAGGTGATCCTGACCAAATGGAGCTGTGTGGAAGAGCCCCTGTCACCCTGCTGGTAGTGAAGGCAGGAGTAGCAGGCTGATCTGAAACCATTGGCATTAGATCCACCAATGCTGAGATACTTGCCTGAGCTTCTGGGCAGCTAATGGCATCATGGTCCTATGCACCAAAGGCCGTGCCAGCATTTCTGTACTTGCTGCTGATCCTGCTGCTGTCATAGAATCCAAATGGTATGGGTTGGAAGGGACCTTAAAGCT
>NW_010299439.1:30220-34386 GCF_000700745.2 Antrostomus carolinensis | reverse complement strand
ATTACCTTCATCATCATCTGCCCTGGCAGAGGAGTGACTAATCATGAAAGCTGTTACATTCACTGGCATCTTGTGTAATATTAACAAGGTCCGGAGGACTCACGTGGGGAAAGCACGCAGTGATTGAACATCAGCATCCTGCTCCCACACCAGACCTCTGCTGCAGCTGCGCAGAGTCTCTGCCCAGCTTGGGGAGGTGAGAAGGGGCTCAGAGCCATGCCTCTGCATGCAGGGCCTTTGCCTCTAGTAAGCAGTCACTCAGATGAATTTCTCTGCAACAAAAGGCTACTTAGAGCTGGGAATTCAGCTCCGGAAAGCCCTTCTTAACCTCAGGAAATGCCGAGCACGTGTGGTGGTACACAGCAGCTCTGAAGGGTTTAAGCCCATGTTTTGGGAAGTGCTGCAGGGCCGTGCAACTGGTGAAGCTCGGTGAAGGGTGATTTGGGCACGTGGCAGTGGAAGGGAGAGTCTCCTGTCTCCTGATGCTCGCTGAGAGGTGGTGCAGGCCTGGGGAGACAATACAGGCTTGTTGTACGTGGGGAGACAACACTGAGACAGCTGCACCCAGGTCCTGCTTTGACAGCTTTGTCCTACGGACAGAGGCTTGGGCTGAACTGGCAGTGGGATTTGCCTAGCAAAGAAGACATCCTCCGCAGTCTCTGAAGGCCGCTGCTTGTCTGTCACTGCTGTGCAGGAAGGTAACCTGAAGCTCTTTGGGCTTGTCGATGCAGTGCTCCAGAAAGCTGGGATGAATTTCTGCTTCGTTCTGTGAAGTATGTTCTTGGCTTCCCTGCAGAAAGCAGCATGTGCCGCAGCGCTGCTGGCTCTGTGGGGAGAGTTTACAGTGCGCCCGCCGAGACAAGTGCGATGCTGAAAAACTTAGGTCTTGGCAGTGCTTGTCTCTTTCCAGCCAGAGCTGGCTGGGGTTGCAGGAGCCCCTTGCAGAGCAGATCATGGCTCTGCATGCAGATTTTCTTTCCTGGTTTGTAATGTGCTATTGTTGGATGGAGGGTGCCCATGTGAGGAGGCTCATTATCCATCAGAACAGCTAATAAGGAGCAAATGAAGATTAACACTATGTTGGTAGAGATGAAACAGCACATTTCAGTTTCCTGCCTGAGACTGGCATCTCTGAGTGACAGTGCCAGGCATTTCAGGGGGCTGCCAGCTGATGAGAAAGAGGAGCTACTCATGGCTGTGTCCGCCCCTGAATTTCAGACAGCAACTGCATGGATTTTATTTTTAAGCTGTTTTTTGGCTTGCTCCAGTTTTCCCTCTTTAATCACAAACAGATGCACATACGTCCTGTTTCTTGCAAACCTGGGTGCCAAGTGGGAGAGTGACTCATGCAGTAAAGGAGGGCTGGCTGTGCAGACGCACAAGCCTTGGGTGTGCGCGTGTTCAGAAGTGCCAGACTGTAGGTCTCCAGGGTGTCTTGCTGGAATATCTGAAAGGTGTTGAGTGCTCAAAATCAATAAAACTGAAGACCTGGCATAGAGGGAACTGAGGCTTTTGTGTTTTGGGTTCTTTTTTTAATTGTCATAACTCAATTAAAAAGTAATGGATGCAAAAACTAGAACAATCCCCCAAACAGAATTTCCTGATTCAGTAGAGACATCTCCAAAGAAAGCTGGAGATTACCTAAGTTGGAGCTCAGCAGCTCTCCTGCCCTGTGGGGCAGCACTGACCATCGGTCTCCATCAGTCTCCTAGGGTGGGGCAGAGACTTCTGCAGCCGAGGCCGTGAGCCCTGGCTGTTACCTGCTGCCAGAGCAGCTGGTGAGTTGACTACCAGCGAAGGTGCCAGGGCCTGCTCCTGAGCTTTGGAGTTGGAGCAGAAAGTTAATGAGCAGGAAGGCAATTTTGATCTCCTTAAGAAAATGAGGTACTTGACCTAGTGCATCCCTTCCCTCAGCTGCTCCCACGAGCAGAGGCGTTTTTCCTTCTGGTGTCCCAGGTGGAGCACGATGCCTGGCACTGGGGTGGGGATGATGCCTGGCTCTGGGGTGAGGAAGGTGATGGAGCACCATGCCTGGCACTGGGGTGGGGATGGCGGTGGTTCTGCGAGATAATGGAGGGGCCATGCTGCGCTGCGCACCAGCGCTGTGCGCTCTCCACCGAGGACCTGGCTGGCTGCTGAGCGGAGCAGCAGGTTGCTATGATACAGTTTGCTGTGGCAATGTCTGTGCTGAATGGAGCCAAAACCACCTCTACAAAAGGAGCATTCCTGGGCTGGGAGGGGGAGATTGATCTGCAGTGTTTATGTAAAGCTGAGGAGCTGCAGGGAGAGGCAGATACCCTTATGTGCATGGGGAAGGGGGCATGGCGCAGATAAAGGACTCAGCAAATCCAAGCATGCAGATCAGTGCTGAAGAAGCTCACATCCCATCCAGTAAACCCACCCCAGGCACAAGACTGAACACACAATCCAAAGGGGAGCTCGGCACTACTGAGTGTGGTGCTGCCTTCGAAAGTGGCCTCTTCCTCAGTGGGAACCGGGTCACCTTGCTGAGCTGCAGGAGCATGGGAGGCAGCGGTTCACTGGTGCCAGCTCTGCTGGTCATGAGCTGAAGCACCTTAAGCCTGCAGCGAGGTCAGAAATTTCCACGCCTGGGACGCAGGGTCACCCTGGCTCACTGTGCCTCCGTGTGCACCAGCCTGCATCCCCGTCCCCAGAGCTGGCCGAGGCACCGCAGGGGCTGGCTCTTTTCCATGCAGGGAACATGACTTTCCCTCTAGGAAGAGGGCGGCATTCTGCAGTGATCAGGGTCTGTTTCTTCTGTGCTGGATCCCAACTGCTTTTCTTCTTAGTGACTTTGCTCGGACAGAGACCGGGGTTGCGGCTTCTCTCACTGATGGGAGCAGGGGGTTGCAGGCTGGCAGCAGCGTCACTGTCCATAAGAACTGGAGATTTTGTTGTGAATCCAAATGCACATGGAATCCCAGGGTGTCTGCTCTAGGCTCCATGAGGGCGGTGGGTGCTGCGTGGGCACGGCTGGGTCTGTGCTGTTTGGAGCATGCCCTGAGCTCTCTGCTGTGGAGCTCCCAGTTGTGAGCCTCAACGCAAAGTCCGAGCCCTTGCGGAGAATCAGCCTGTTCTCCTCTCAGCTTATCCCAGGCAGATTCCCATCCTCCCAGAAACATAAGCCACCATCATCCATAATTCATCAGGTGCTGAAGTTCATCAAGGAGCCACCTGACACCCCGGATGGATGCTCGACCCTCCTCCCAGGGTGGGAAAGTGCTGGGTCTGGGTGTCCCAAGGGGTCGTAGCAGGAAACGGGTCTCGTTTCCTCGGCCTCAGGGTGGGCGATCCTTCTCTCGGAGGAGGCAGATTCAACAAGGGCTCTTCTGTCTCTGCTTCCCCTTTTCATAAATAAACATCTGCTTCTCATCCCTCCAAGAAGTTTAAGCCATTGTAAAGGCAAATATAAAACTGAAACAGTGTTTTTAAGTAGCAATGAGCTGATTCCTTCGTTACTGTTTACTGAGGCATCTACAATTGCACATAGAATGCACTTCAAATAAAAACATTGTGGGACAATGACTTTAATGCCTGAAATTTGCACTGAAGGTGTGTGTGTGCACATGGTGCACGTCCCTGTGTGCGGCAGAAGCTGTGCAGGACTCAGGCTGGGCTCTGCCTGCTCTCTGAGAAATCCTGCCTAATACAGAATCATCCCCTCCAGTTTATAGCTTGTTCACCAAATCCTGTCACATCTTTTGTGTAACAAAAAGAATCTGTCTGACTTTTTCCAGCACAAATATAGAGCAAAAGGCAATTCTTTTTTTACCTATCTTAAAATGTCATAAACTATGTAACAAGCTCTCCAGTATAAAGATAGTAAGAGAGGATAAAAAATAGCAGCAGCATTCCCTGTCTTCTCTCAGCCACACCTTTCCAGCACTAGTGATACAGCAACTGCATGACAGGAACAGGAGACATAATGCAAGGTGGAGGCATGTGCTGCTCTGCGGTGTCACAGCCCATCCAAGCTCCCTTTTCTGCAGTGAGCCAGCATGTCCCGGCAGCGCAGCTCCACCGCCTCGTACTTGCCAGATGCTTACTAGGGAGGGAGAAGGATGCAAAACTTGCATTTACTTCCACTCTGCAAAGGGAGAAATGTAGGAGGACAAGGACAAAACCTCTGACTCCCACACCTAAAC
>NW_010299439.1:23487-30199 GCF_000700745.2 Antrostomus carolinensis | reverse complement strand
GAACCTAATGATGTCTGGTGACTGGACAGAAGCTTGGGTCAACATCCTTTGTCCCCAACAGAGCAGTTTGCATCATGTGGCAGTGTCTCTGGTTCTTACTGGAATTAAAGATCTCTTCACCTGGCAGAGAGGGCTGGGGGGTCCTAGCCGGCCGATTCAGGTAACAAGCAGTCAGTGGAACGAGATTTTCTGCTCACCAGTCTCCTCCTGTTCCTCTCTGCAGGTTCAGCATATTATGATAATGTCCGTCCCTTGGCCTACCCGGACTCGGATGCTGTGCTCATCTGCTTTGACATCAGCCGCCCAGAGACCCTGGACAGTGTGCTCAAGAAGGTGAGTGCCCAGTGTGCCAAGACAGGTCCTCTGCAGCAGCAGGTGGAGCTGCCTTGGGATCCCTGCTCCGTGAGGCTGCCATTGGGGCTAGAAGGCCTGGCCCTGCTTTGGCTAGAGCTTGCTTGCTCGGATGAGGATGGTCGGCTGCTGCTGTTCCCTACAGGATATTTCCGTTTGAAAGGAGCCCAGTCAGCGGGGTGGCTCATGGTAGCTTGCAGCATGTTTGTGGGGTCTGTGTGTATGCAACCATGCAAATGTGGGGACAGAGAGAAATATGGGGCATTTGTTCTGTTTTTCATGAAGACTTTGGAAAGCATTGTGCATCTCTTGTTAGCAGACCCACCAGTGAGTGTGCTATGGATTACTCGCAGCAGTTGAGAAGTGGCCCCTGGTGCCTGTTTCTATGCCAGCAGAGAGCTCAATTTTTTGGCTGTCCCCTCAGTTCAGCATCTGCACAGTAAGAAAGACAGCAATCAGCTCCCTATGGCTTGAGAACAAGAATAATGAGCTGTGGCACCGAATTTCAAGCCTGTAAGTGAATAAAATGAGATGGCACAATGCCACTGGACTGGATAGCATGCAGGGCCCTGCACACCGTCTGCCCTGGCAGAGCTGACTGGCCATGCTCTGTGTTAGCAGCTGAGAGTTTCCTGCCTGCAGATTAGCACCTTTCAGCAAAGCAGGCATTTCCAACTGGCAGGTCTGCCAGGTCCTGGAGAGCCCCACAGGGCTGGGGGTCCACTGTGGAGCACCGCTGGTGGGCCTCTCAGCAGGTCCCTGTCTGCCACGCTGCAGGGAGTGGTGGGAACCCAGGGAGAGGATCACATGCAAAGCTTTCCTCTGAGATGGCATGAAGTCCAGCAACTCAGGATGCTGCTCAGGGAAGAGGGTAAATGGCCTCCTGCCCACTTGATTCCCTTTGGTCCTGGCCATTCCGTGCTTCCTTCTGTGAAGTTCAGGGAGCTGTGGTTTCAGGGAGCTCTCACCGCTGTGCAGCAAAGCTGCAGAGAGCTCACTGGCGGCTGCATCCTGTCCCAGAGGCAAGTCTTGGCTGGCATCTCATTTGTGAAGCTCTCTGAGACACCAAGGCATGAAAAGTGCTACAGAATTATGATTCCTGTTGCTGTTCTCCCCAGTGAGCCCCAGGCTGCTGGGACTGGACTGGCTGCTGTCTGAACAAGTCACATTTGTACTGACTGCCCTCTTGGCCTCTCCACATTTTGCCAAATGTTGTGCTGAAGCAAGTGCCTCTTACTCAGCTGCTGGGTGGGCTGAGAAGTGGGTCTGTGTCTCAGAAGTGTCCTGGTGAGGGGACAAAGACCATTCAGATAACTCGGTCAATGGCTCAGTGTTCCAAAGCAGGTCCCGGGTACCAAGCGTGCTGGGTGGAGGGAGGCATGTTTCATGTGGACTGAAAGAATTCACTGCTCAGCTTGGGAGTCAGCAGAATAATAATGCAAGCAAATCCCTTATACCTTAACAAGATGCAAACCCATCAATAATTAGCTGGGGTTGGGATTTGTCTCTCTGCACACTCTTCATGTGAGTCCGCACTGCTCAGTGCAAGGTCTTCCCTGTGCAGCTTCACAGATGCTTTGAGTACTGTTAGGCAATGTCTTTTTGATGTGATGGCTTAAAATAAACTCTAAATCACAGAGGATTTCTTAAGTGCCTCTGAGTAGATGCCTTGTTTCCTTTGGTGCAGACTTGCAGCCTATGGAGGTGAGGAAAATTCCTAAGACACCATGAGGTTGAAATGGGTTTTAGCTTGTAATATCAAGCAAATAAGGAAAATAACACTCCCTATTCAAGCCTCAGGCAAAAATGCTAATTCAGCAGAGGAAATCTTTGTTATCGCTGCCCTTCTGCTGCCTGGGCTGCCTGTACAGCGTGTACAGTTGAAGAGAAAGAGCCAGCTGAGAGAATGCAAACAAGCAGCTCTTCATTTCATACAAAGTGGGTTTTCATGGGGTAGTGCCTTCATTCTGACAAGTCTTGAGAGCGCAGCAAATCTTAGGCTCCCAAAGGTGTGAGTTATGTGAGAAGAGGGTCGCACCTCTCTCCATAGACTGGGGAGCCTTATGTCATTACAGACACCCATGACGACTGCCTGGTAAGAACAGACTCTATAGCTCAGGCCTGTCAAGGATTTTCATCCTTGAGGTAAATTAGGGTGCTTGAATTCCAGCTCCAAAAGAGCTGCATCATCCCTCATTCCTCTGTGGGAGAGGGAAGTGCCGTTTGCTGGTGGGAGCAGGAGAAGCTACGGACCAGACTCACAAGCTCTGCCATGGCAGTGAGACATGGAGGGATTTGGCTGGATGATACTGTCTGGTAGGAACTGATGGCACAACTCTCCTGTCCTTCCCTCCAGGGCTGGGGAGTATTGGACAGGGCTCTTGGCCTGGCTGGAAAGGGGCTGGGAGCCATGAGCTGAGACCCTGTGATTGTTGTTCCAACCTTGACCGTCTTTCGCAGGCTGCCTGCTGCCAAAACTAACTTGAGGTGGAGGTGCTGCTGGGCCTTCTGAAGTGTCTCATACACCAGCAGCCCCTGAGCACCTTCTCCCTCTTACCTCCTCGGCAGTGGCAAGCAGAAACTCAGGAGTTCTGCCCCAATGCGAAGATTGTGCTGGTCGGCTGCAAGCTGGACATGCGGACAGACTTGAACACGCTCCGGGAGCTTTCCAAGCAGCGCCTCATCCCTGTGACGCACGAGCAGGTGAGTCTCAGCAGCCGTCCCCTGTAGGGCTCAGGGAGCTGAGATGGGGACTTTTCTGCAGGACCTAGTAGTACAAGGAAGCTCAGCAGCAAATGACCCACTGTGCCCAGGTCTTGTTCTGCTGCTGATTTGATTTTGGCTCGTGGACTCTGAGCTTACAGCACTCTTTTCCCCAGCTCTGCCAGACCTTGACTTATTCCTGATGCTCTGCTGAGCAGCCTCCTGGTTATTAGCTGAAAAGTCTTTCCTCAAAGGTGATGGAGATGCCTGATGTGACAAGTTGGACTGGCTAAAGGGGAGTGTTGTGCTTCTGCATCTCCCAGTTCCGTGCAGCTCTTTCTGCTCTGAGTGACTCTCCTGCTTGGGTTCTGTGTTGGGGCACCACTGCTGGGGGGGGGCAAGCCACAGCTGGGGGGGTCTGAGAGTCTGCTGCCGGGCTGCTGTGGCCACCAGCAGTGTCTCCAGGCTGGCCCAGAGACCCAGTCTGGTTTGGGTTGGATGGGACCTTAAAGATCATCTTGTTCTAACCCCCCTGCCGTGAGCAGGGACACCTTCCCATAGACCAGGTTGGTCAAAGCCTCAATAATGTGATGTGAAAGGATGCTTATTGCAGAGCACTGGTGTCCTAACCTTCTTCCCTCTTCCTCCCACTCTCTCTGGACCGTAGGGCAGTGCGCTGGCCCGGCAGATTGGAGCGGTGGCCTATGCAGAGTGTTCCTCCAAGGTCTCAGAGAATAGTGTACGGGATGTGTTTCATGTGACCACACTTGCCTCAGTCAACAGGATGCACAAGAACTTGAAGCGCAGCAACTCCAAACGGGGACTGAAGCGGGCATCACAGATGCCTGGCAGGACGGACTTACTGAATGACACAGAGATCAGGAAAGATCGAGCAAAGAGCTGCTCCATCATGTGAAAAACGGGATGTAAATAATGCGTGTGTGTTGTCCATTTTGTACAGTAACTGGCTGAGACAAGGGCATGGTGCTGGCTGCAGGAGCCAGCCCGTCTTTCCAAAGCCTTTCTCTCAGTCTCTAGGGCTGAGCAAAGGTCCCAGCTGCAAACTGGGGTGCATGAGTTGCCC
This sequence comes from Antrostomus carolinensis, assembly GCF_000700745.2. Taxonomy (NCBI): domain Eukaryota; kingdom Metazoa; phylum Chordata; class Aves; order Caprimulgiformes; family Caprimulgidae; genus Antrostomus; species Antrostomus carolinensis. Next base: position 26,061 of record NW_010299439.1, on the reverse strand, counting down.
CCATACTGTGGAGACTTCTGGGTTGGCTGCTGCTGTGCGGATTGCTTGGGGTGAAGGAACCATGTGGCAGAGGAATACTTGGGTGCTGGAAGGTCTGTGACTGGGCGAAATAAAGTAAAAGGGAGCGATCCTCTGTGTGTGGTACCCTCCTGTGCCCATGGCCCAGCCTCTCTGCCCATGTGCAGCTATACAGCACACACAGCATGGGGTGGTGGGCCGTGTGGAACCTGGGCTGGAGAATGGGAGGTGGGTGGAATTGCTGGCAGCAGAATGTGATCAGGAGAAGGTATTCTTCCAATCTTCCTTTAGAAGATAAATTATGTTTGAGGTGGTGCTGCCTTCAGCTAGGCTGGACAGCATGTCACCATGGAAGATGCAGTTCTGGGCCAGAGCTGTGAGGTAAGGCACTCTGGGAAGGAACCTTAACCTGATGAGACACCATGGTAGTCCACGTCCTGCAAAGAAAATAGATAGGTGGCTCTTTACATGCTATTTTAGATCCTTGAACTCAATTTGAAATGCAGTAGAGTGGATCTGGCTCCAAGGGAGAGGTCTATCCCAGTAGATGCATCCTGAGAGTTGTGGTTCCCTTCAACAAGCAAATGCCACTCAGGAGTTTGCAGCCCAGCTGCTCACAGCCTGGTTGCTCATCAGGCTGCTCCCTGCCACGGGCAGCTGCGCTTCCGAGGCTCATAGCTTCTGAAAAAGCAGACTGCAATAACGATCCATCTCCTGCTCTCCGCCCATTTCCAGCTGCAGATTGTGTTGCATGGTGCTGTGTTTGTCTGGTACAGCTAACCAAAAAGATTATATGCGCATCTGCACCCTGTCCCCACTGTGGCAGTGGGAGGGAAGGTGCTCTCTGCCCTTCTTGCCCTGCAGTACAGCCTCCTCCCAACATCTCTCATTGCTTCTGCTGCTGCCCTCTCTAAATGCCTTTGACTACAGTGTTAGCCTTGACTTAATGTCACATAGACACTTTAAGAAAAAAGAATCTGCTCCATTGCCAGATACAGCTGTGTCAGTGGGCTACAGAAAACAAATAAACATGGTTGGAAAATGCACAGTGCTTGACTCCGTCCTTTTTAAAGTCAAACCAGGCATCCTCTCTAAATGTCTTACCATCTAACTTCTATTTGTGTCCTAATATATCTCTCTAGCTCTTGAAATACACTCACACATACACTTGAGTGAAAAATGCAGAGGACTTGGCTTAAACACTGTGGAGCATTTGCAGGTTTTCTATGCCCGATCCACCAGTCGGAGCTGACAGGAGCTGCCACCTTCCTCGCTATGTCAATAGCTGCAGTTGAAGATCGCTTTTGACTTAATATCTTGTGTCTGTTCTCCCACCCAGGTCTTAGACTTCAGCTGCATCATGAAGACTGTTTGGGGAACTGGAGCAGCTGAGTTGCCAGCACAAGAACAGCTCAAGCAATGACTAAATGCTGTTGTGCTGGGTGCAAGTTGTAAGAGCATAAAAATGCCCATCTGCAGTCTGGGAGGAAAGAAGCTGAGCGAGGTGCTGTGCCAAGAGCAGCCTTCAGCACCACGATGCTTTTCTCTTACTCTGCAGGGTCCCCAGAGCCTTTGCAGACATTGGTGAACAAAACCATGTGCCTGCTTGAAGAGCAGCAATCAGTGGCTCACAGGTGTCACTACCAAGTCCTCTTAACCTGCGTCCATTTGTTCTCGTTGTCCTCGTGTCATATAATCACTGTCTTCCCTCTTTCCATGTAAGCGCAGCAGTGTTTGCCGAGCACATCTGCCTTTTTCTATCTAGCATCTTTTAGGCTTTTGAATTTAATCTCAGCTGAGAGACATGGAGGGTAGGAAGCTGTGACTGGCAAACCCAGAGAGGCTACCACAGATCAAGGATTCCCAGCGAGATGTGCGCTGGAAGCCACGAGAGCAGAGAAAGGTGAACACTGCTCCGTGAGGAGAGCTGCCAAGAGGCCCCGCGAGAGCTCTGGGCTCAGCTTTTCTCTCCAGAAAAAGCTCGTGGCAGCACAGGCTGTGAGGAGAAAGCTACACCCGAGGGTGAGCAGTACCTGGGGACCAGAGGTGCTCGGTCAGGTCTGTGGTACCAGCGAGCCTGTCCAGCACACGCATGGCTGCTCTGCAGACCCGCGTGCCCCCAGCTGTCCCCACCAGCAGAAAGCCACAAGCACCAGAGGAAACGAGCCACATGGTGAAGAAAGGGCAGACAGCCGGGTTAACGGCCATAGCCCACACTGGGGCCAGGGGTCAAGGTCAACAGGCACAGGACCAAATGCAAACTGACATTCAGGACGGGCTCCCCAGGCGCACTGGGAACGCACGGACGTGGCGTGGTCACTGCTGACAAGCAAAGCTTTACAGATCAAAAGCACGAGGCAGGAAAGAGCCTGACCTCTGCGAATCAGCCACGGGGCTGGGAGGGCAGAGGGCGGTGGGAGCCAGCGATAATCACAGCTTTCAGGCAGCAGCCTGGCTTTTCACAGCCACTGGGAGATGCAGAGAATGAAGGATGCTGATGGTCCTTCCGACCTAGTGGCAAGCAGTCAACCCTCTGCTGGTACCTCTGCAGAGTAT
>NW_010299439.1:0-23439 GCF_000700745.2 Antrostomus carolinensis | reverse complement strand
TGGAGCTGTAGAGGATGGGCAATCAGGCAAGAGCATTTACAGGGCGTCGATGTGGCCTTTCAGTTGTTTGACTGGCTCTACAGAAATCAAGCAGCTTTCTGGTTTCCTTACGCTGCGTGCTGGCTGTCAAATTCTGTTGCAACTGCAGCCACAGGGGTCTAGAAATGAACGTTTGCTGTAAGTACTGATAATTACACACACAGCCAAAGGTAAGTCACCCTTTTGACACGACACACACAGCTCCTTATTGCAGAACTTCTGTTTTAGGCATGCTGTTCTTTCAGTACAAAAATGCATTTGCCTTCAGTATATTTTGTAATGTTTATATCCACTTCCAGACTTAGATCTCCACCCTTCAAGGAATGAAATGAGATCATTTGCTCCAAAATCATCAGCCTCACAGATTTTGCTCTGATTTGACCTTGCAACCTCCAAATTTTGTTATTTAATAATGCATTTTATAGTAGTATGGGCAGTAGCATGAGCAGATGCCCATAGACTTCTGGCTACGTGCATTACTGTAGGTTTGTTTTAATTAGTCCAATTATTACTGGAAAAATCACAGTCTTGTTATGTGGGATACCAGTTTTCCAATTTTTGCATGACAAAGTGTATATATTTTATAAAAATACGTTACAATTATTTCTTTGGAACTGTGTGGTCTCAAGATAAAAGTCATAGTGCCTTAATCCTTCCCATTTATTGTGCTTAACATTTATGATCGTCGCTCCACCTCTTTTAGGCATTTTGCCTTTTTTGGAGCACTAGTGCACTTTTATGTTAAACATTTTCAATTTTTAAATCTCCAAGTTGCCAGGTTCCCTTAAGCTAAGAAAAACCATCCTGTTTTCAGCAGCCACTGCCCCTCTGCTTTGCAAAGGAACATTTTTACTCGGGATTGCTCTGCGCTTTGCCACTTTGCAAGGGGTTGTGTCAGGAAGCTCCACATCTCAGCTCTGCCCTTTGCTCACCGGCTAAATGGTCTGATCTCCTTTGGACAGGGCTTATCTTGTGCACAAATTGATTACACACTGCTGTTCGACAGACAGACAGACAGACAGGGCTCTGACAAAGGGGAAATAGACTGGAAATGTTGAATTCTCACAGTATTTAAAAGAAGGTGTGCACATGAGGCAGGAGTTTCCCAAGTCTGCTTTGCAGTTGACTAAGAGCCTTTGACTATTAATGAAGGTGAAACAGATCTAACTATGAAGACCAACACCCCTCTGGTGTGGCAGGAAGCAAGCAGCAAGACCGGACAGCCCAGTGCCACAGAATGGGAGTATTCAGGGAGCTTGCAGTTTTGCTTTGCTCTGGCACAGCAAGAACATGCTGCCAGGCTCCATTTCCCAAGTTTCTGCACAGTTAAGTCTGCTTCCCCGTCCAGAAAGTCTCCTGCACAACCTGACTGAGGTCAGGTACAAGTCCATGTCTTTTCCCATTTACCCATCTATGCTTTCCCCACACCTAGACAGATTCTCTAGGCAGACAGCTGCTTGGTTTTCATTTACAGCAGCAGAAAGCTTTGTACTTACTCTGGGACTGTGGCAGGGGAAACCACAACCCCTGTAGTCTGGTTGCCAGAGTCAAATTAAGATTAAGAAGGGGTCAGTGGTTTTTAGAAAACTGCATGATCAGCAAAATAATGAGCTGCTACCACAAACCAGAGTTTGCTGGGCAGGGCTTTGCCAGCAGCCCTTTGATTAGCATTGCCAGCACACACTTGCAGAGATGCATGTCTCGTTGCTTAGCTAAGGGTATAGACAATGCAGCCCTTTCCCCCTCCCCTTCCTGCACTCGGGAATAAGTACAGAACTGTTTGATACACTGAACAGGCTGAAGTCTGCACCCTTTATAGGGACTCAGCAATGAGTTTTCTTCCTGGGACAAGGGAAAATAGGTTTCCTTCATCTGCTAATCTAGAGCAAAAAGCCTGGTGAGGAAAAAGGGCACCCTAATAGGCTACAGGATCAGGTGCACTAGACATAAGAACCAAGTGCCCTTGACTACCCTCAAGAAGACAGGCCAGACCTGATGCTTTAAACAGAGGGACACAAACACCATCAGCCTCTGAAGTTCCCTGTATGTCAAAGCCCTCCAGTCCAAGTAAAGACTCTGGTTCCCTGCCATGACAAATAATCACAATCTATAGCACAGGTGAGACAGGGTACAGAAAATTCTTTGAAGATTTCCCTCACATACGCTCATTTCTAGCCACAGTGAGAATCTGTCAGTATTTGGTTGACGGTGAGGCTTTGGGCACCAACTCCTCTTCCTCTAAAGTATAAGCTTTTGATCTATGTTTGTCTAATTCTGAACAGTTTGAAGTGTTTCTCTCACCAGTACTGATGATTTCCCCCAAGAGATTACCTCAGAACTAGAGCCTCAGTGAATCAGAGTCCTCCAAGCCAAGAATGAGAAATGTGTGAGAGCGCAAGCAGATGGGGAAGCCTCCACACACCTCCTGAGAGTTTCTGGAGAGGTTCTTATGAATAGGAGAAAATGAACAAAGGAATTAAGAGCTCGTGGGAAATGGTTGACCCAGCATCCCTGCAGTAGTATAAATAGCTGCCCTGATTCACTGCATTCACATTGGATCAGTCTGCCCTTTGTCAAACGTTGCCTGGTAAATACTTGAAAAACACCTCAGCATCAGCTCTGCCAGCTCAGAAGGCTCAATCCTACTGCTGAGTTTCTTCCTGTTCTGCACCTCTCTGTCAAATGGGTTCCCATAGCTGGGCTTAAACGGTCTGCTTCTCTGGAAGCATGTATTTCCTTTACCTCACTATTTGTTTATTCAAACTGTTTCACTTCATTAAAATCTTAAATGAGATGCAGCTCACTACAAAAGTTCACAGATGATACTTTGTTAGGAACAGCATTTCCCCAGATCTAGTCTAGTCACCTCCAAGGAAGAGGGGAAATGTCACAGGTGTCATTCCTACAGACAATTATCTAGCTGGAGCTAGTACCTTACCTGCTAGAAAGGACAACCTTGGTGTCAAGATCTGAGGGACAATTTCACAACGGCAGATGTCAACCAGCCTTGCTTGGCCTTTTAGTTGCATCTAACAGGCAGCATTTAGTGATTCCCTCCCAGCTACCTTTTGAAATGTAGATTATAAAACAAACGAACAAAAAAACCCTCCCAATGTGGGCTCTAGAGATAAGAGGAGCATCAAGCTGAGGGTGAGGCTGTGTTCAGCCGCCTTCATAATTATGAATATTGTCACAGAGAAGAAAACAGGAGTGTACATCAACTGAGGAAAAGCTTCCAGCACTTGCACTACCAGTAGCAATGCCTGTTTAGGCTGCATTTGCCTCCACTTGGCAACTGCAAGACAATTGATAACACATTTGCGTCTCAGGTGGATGGAAATTACAATTCTGATTCTAATTTGCATTTTTTACTTCCTCCAGTAAGTCTCCCTTCCCCCATTCCAGGCAGCTGGACTTCAGATACTTTTTCATATACGCCTCATCGCACAGAGTGACTGATTCACACAAGAGCTAAACAATTAAGTAAAATACTTGCCAAAATAATTTTATTTCCTTTGAGCATTCCAATATTTATAAACATACTTTCTATAACTTTCCAAGACAACCTAGCAGCATCTGAGCACTGAACAATTCTCTGAACTTAGCTACAATTTTTTTTTTAACAACTTTATGAAAACAGGTTCTCTTCCTGCTCTGAAAGTACAAAATTATTTATGAAGTTGAATTGCTTGGCAACAGAAACAAGCAACATATTTTCTTCCATAAAAACCAATATATTTTCTTTGCAGTCTCCTTTTGCAGGCAGGAACTATTAGAAGCAGATTCTTACAGGGCTTATCACAGGTCACTGGGACACTAAAGTGCATCTGTTTATTATCTCTTCATAGGTGCCACATACACTTCTCAGAAATAAGACTGACAACACTGGTATAGGCTCATGGTTTTGAGGATTAGTTTATGTTGAGAATCAAGTGCTGACTTTTCAGGGGCTGTAGTTATGGATGATTTTCCTGGTTAGGGCAAGTTGGCACTTTTATATATGCAACAGGAGAGCTGTTTGTATAGATTGCAACACAACTATAATCCATGGCCTAAGCAACCAGGCTGATGCATTAGTAATCACAAAATAACATCCCACTGTATTGGTATACACCCTTTTTCAGGGTATGTATTTATGCAAAATGAAAACATGGAGGTTACTCAGGAGTACAAGTACATCTTAATTCAAGCCCTGAGCTTTTTTTAAATGACAGTCTCCAAAATGTCCTCAAGTATATAAACAGGAACTCGCTGAAATGGTGAATAATACATTGCATTTTTCTGAGGAAGCAGTGTTCTACATTTTCTGACTTTTAAAGCTTGTTTTACGTTAATTTAAAGGACTATTTTGAAACTAGAAACGTTACTCTTTAAAGAACAGTGGGTAATTCCATCTTTATACGGCAATGTTGTTTAAGTAACTATTGTAAATAAAAATGTAGTTATTTTACTCTGAACAAGAACATGACATGCACATCATCTCTGCATAAGTGACTTAAAAATTCTCAGTCCTTAAAATAATTACCAAACTATCAGCACTGATGAGAATTTCTGAGCAATAGAAAAAAGAACTGCAGATCACCCTCAGGACACAAGGTAAGCACCCAACTCCTGGCACTCATAGCAAGCAACACTGTCTAATACCCACTCTCGAGTCACCATGGCAACATTGTTCTTTTGCTGGATTGCTGTAAGACAAAGACACAAACAATAAAACCGTTATCAGTGAGTCAAAGCAAGCTTCAGGTGAGCTTACTGGTGGCTTTCAGATTAAGCTGTTTGCTTTATCTTTGCTGTTTTAAAGGCCTTGATAAAAAACCAAGAGTCTAAAACCCGTGATGTGGCACTACTCCTCCTTTTAACAATCCAGGTAATATTGCTGCTAAAAAAGAAGAGCTGTTTTGTAAATGGTCAGGCAGGAAGTTTTGAACACCACAGAACAGACAGTAAAAGTAAAGAGTGCAGTCCTTGTTATCTCTTAATTTAGGACCTCAGTGACAGTTCCTGCCTGCTCAGTGTACTGAGTGTGTGATGAGCAATGAGTGTCATTAAGAGAGAAGCAACAGAAAATTACTGAAGTGCTCCTAGACTGTTTTTCACCATTTCAGGGTATTTTTCTTTATTTTCTAATTTTCCCAGTGCTGTGGAAACAGCTGTTTTTACGTCATCCTTCTGCTTCATTTCTTTGTTGAACTCCACTGTAGCCTAACTAGCTCCCATTCATCCCATAACTCCCACTATCTCATTTAAAAGTAAGTTAGTCTGGAACACTTGCACTTTAAAAATCTCATGGTTTCTCTGGAGCATCTTGATTTAAAAAAAGAAAAAGGCAAAGCTGTATCAGTGAACACTTTGTAGCTAGATAGTCTTTCCAGACCAAGAGAATCTTGTCTCATCGGAGGCTTTCTCCTAGATCTTCATAGTCCTCCAAGGACATGCTTCCCCACCTTTTAGAAACGATCTCCAATTAGGAAAGTTTCTGTAAAGCTGATGATATGCAGGACAACTGAGCCAATAATAGGATTTGCCTGCCAGACTACCTTTTAAGACTCCATTGCTGATTCTTGAGATAATATTCCTTGTCCTTCCAGATTTTTCTTCCAAGACACACCTCCATCTCCAGATGCAGTAGTATTTTACTTACGTTCCTCTACAAACCTCTCTGACATTTAACTATTAAAAGGACTGAGGTGATAAAGACACTCAATATGTACCATGAAACAGCTCATGACAGTGTGTCATTTTACCTCTATAATCTGTGTTTTCCATCCAAGCATCTGGCTGCACAACCACGACAGCAGTAGAATTCTAGGATTTCAAGATAAGAAAATAAAAATGCTACTGTTATCTGTCTTGTCATTACATCACTCTCACACCTATCTGCAGGGAGCAATAACTGGGCTAACTCTGCTTCAGTGCATCACTTCAGAGAGGACTTTAAGTAGTAGTAGAGGGAGAAAGATGCGAGTTACTAAGATTTTTCTCTGACTTCTCTCCAGGAATGCTGTGACTAACTTAAGGCAGGCACTAAAGGCTTTCTGTGCTGGGAAGTGCGGCTCAGTGCTGATTTCAAGTGAGATTAGCTATCTGGCCTACAGGCCTACACTGAGTACTCTGATCAGTTTTCCACTACAAGTTAGCCTGTCTTCTAATACAGAGTGGCCAGCGCCTAGAACACAAGAACTGTTGCCAGGCAGTTTGGCATCATTACTGTGCAGGCAGCTCTCTCCAACATACCTGCGTGCATCAGTCCGTGACAAGCCTGTGAAGGCCACCTAACCTTTCAGTATCTTGTGTGTTACCTAACTATAGACTGTTCACTATGTGAAGTGTAACATTCATCTACACTTACTGTTCTGTGTGTGAACAGATGAAGTTGCTTCACTACAGAGGCACCACAGAGCTCCACCATCCATTCTAGGTGTTCTGAAGAAATCAGATAAACAGTCTATTACTGCCATGTTTTATATCACATCGAAACTGATACCATGCCCTGATGTGTTTATTCAAAAATATAAACTATAATAACTTGAAAGAAATGTAAGCCTTAGTGGAGAACAAGTCCTTTCACTTTCTATGCTGCTGAGAAACACTTGCTCACTCTCTTCCCTCACCCTCTAGTCAGGACTAAACAAAACAAAACAACCTGAAAAAGCAAAACACCACATGCCCAAAACTCAAAGAGAAAGTCACTAACAATTTATTTCCTCTTCTCATAAGGATGTAAGACATGAAATTAAAATTAAAAACCAGAGTTAGAACTGTGATTATCTCTCATTAACAAGAGTAGCCAAAGTATTTAATTCCCAATTTGTTGAATTGATAGTGAAGATAAGTAAGTCTCTCAAGTATAAGAGCTGTAACTGATGATTACTGAAGCAGGTGAAAGCACTGCAGCCTCTGTAGTAATTACTGTAAATGTCAAGAGATGTGAGGATATTTCACACAGTCAAAAATAAAGTTATATTGGACAAATCAGAAAGTATCTGCTGAATAAGCCACAAAAATGGGAAAAGAGGTACAAACATTTTAAGTAGAAAATTTTTAGCTGAAAATTTTCAAAACATCTACTATACTTTATTCAGTTTTAAACTAACAAAAAGAAGCTATCCTGCCCAAAGTAAACAAACTTCTGGCTTTATCGCATGTTTCACTTTTAACATCTGCTGCTAGAGAGAAAAGATACACCGAGGATTTGTCAACTGCTACAAAAATGATACTTGGGAAAAAATGCTCAAATACAAGCATTCAATAGCATCTAAAGCAATTACCAGACAGCAGGATATTAATGCTTTTCCTTCATTGCTAGAGAATCAGAGACAAACTGGATGAAAGCTTTTGAAATACAGCAAAATGGCCAGAGCAGTTCTCTGAGAACATCCAAATAGAAGAGAACACCATTTCCATTCTATCTGGAGATAGAACTGGATGAAGTCCTTCACCTGCACTATACCTCATGTAGGTATTTTGAAAGTTTCAGAGTAAGAGATACAAGAACATCCAAGAAGAGGCCAAATATAAAACTTTGGTGAATGTACACGACCCCCCTCCAAATATGTTTTATACTAAGAGTTCATTTAATTCCACTAAAATGACAAACCTGTAGTCATATCAGTGAAAGGTCCATAGCAGCAGATCTCAAAGTCTTTGAAGATCTGAAAAGAAGGAACACGTTAACAGAGTACATATAGTGTCTTTAAAGGACCATACTTAATGTGCTGGTTTCACTGCACTTCTAGGACTGGTTATCAACCTGTCACTGTTTCACAAAGTATATCTGAAGCAATTTTGTAACCTACAAAACAAAATAATTTAATAAAAAACCCCCAACCCTGTGCTCTCCTATACCAATGTTATAAAAAGATAGCTTTCAATCTAAGTACAGTTAGCCACTTGAGCACATCTGCTCTGCTGCTGACAGAGCTCACCTTTCATGGACTAAAATGTTTAGTTTGTACAACTCTGTACATACAGAACAGTAGAAAAATTGGAAGAAGTTCCAGATACTCAGCTAGCAAAGCCACATATTTCAAGCAGTCACAGCAGGACAAGATTTTCATCCCTCATGTGCTCACACCTTTTCAGTCAGCGACTGTCTAGCCCTCTTAGGACCTTGGTGGTTTCTCCCATTGATTACATCTCCTCTAACTTCAAAGCTCTCCTGGAATAGAACATAAATAAGCAATCAGAGTTAGAGACTGAGAACATTTTCCTTCTCACAGTTCTGCATCAGAACAGGAAGTTGTCAGATTTCAGAACTGGAAACCTTACAATTAAGACTATAATTAACTTATCAGTAAAGTCTCATTTGATAGAAATTAATTATCAGTACATAACCTCTAGATTTTCAGCATCTATTTTATTCCAAAGAATTCACTTAATGCATAGATTAATAACAAACATAGTGCTGCATTTGAGAATTTCAGGCCTATATTTCCTTAAGCAAACAACAGATCCTTTCCGCTCTGCTGTAATCCATCCATATTAGTAGGAACACTTCATTTGGTAAAACTAGAATCCCAGTTTTCAGAGCCAAATTTCCACCTATTAAGTATTTTGACAATATCTGAGGCTACCAATAGATCTATCAATGTAACAGCGTTGCTTATACATTTGACATTTCACTCTTAAGATTAAGGACCTACCTCATCCAGTATCCTTCCCTCTTTAAAAGACTGAATTACCCCTAAATAAAGAGATCAGAACAAGTCATTTTATCCAGCAAAATTGTTCTTCCACTGCTATATTAAACTGAAGGTATTTGTACTAAGGGAAACTGAATACAGTATAATGCCTTAAAGGGTTTTTTTTTTACTTTTTAAAAATAATATTAATTTTGCACTAACTAATGCCATGAATCTCAAAGATTTAAATTAAGTGGGAAGCAATCCAGTGTGGCTACTTGAAAGCAAGAAAAGTATTTAGAAGGGAAAGAACCTTGATATTGCTGTTTGTTTGGGGTTCATTTATTTATTTATCTAACTCTGCAAAAGATAGATGCCAAGACATTAAGAGATCTCTGGGCAGAGACCATTTAGCTCCAAAACAAGTTATACTTACACTGATAACTAACTACCCATTTTCTTCCTGCAATACCCAGAAAGTACTTCAGTGTCCGTTCACACACCAGCTCCTTATCTGCAGAGCAAACAAGAATAAGATCTCTTTCATTTTTGCCATTAGTGGAAAACAAACCAAAACAACAACCAAAACAGCTCAGGTTATTTGTACCTAAAAGCAAACGGGTTTTTTTGCTAAGTGCAGCAGCAAAGTATCAAGATGATCTATAGAAAGGTTCTGAAATTCTAGTGTCCTGATTCTACTAAACTGAAGGAAATGAGCAGAAATTAATCACATGTACAACTTCCAAACCCTTTTCTAGTTATTTCATAAAGATAAGAGGCAAGAAAAAGCATGAATACTAGTCAAGACAGAGGACACTAATAGTAGGACTCAGTGCCTAATACTGGCAATAAACTTTTAGATGACTATCCATCCAAGATCATCTTCTACTCTACTAGAACAGGCAGAAATTCAGAGAGCAGTTTATCCTATCTGTATTTCTATGAAGACAGAACAATCTCCAAAAATATATGGTCATGGTGTATATGATACGCTTCTTGGAGAAAAAGTTCATAGATTTGGAGTAACAGGATTTTCTGGCTCCTTTTCTATGTTTATTTTCAAAAGCAAGAATGGTTTATGTGATAGATTGTATCCAAATATGAGTCAGCTAAAAGTGCTTCTATGAAGCAAAATGCAAGCAAAGTATATAGCATACCCACACCCAGATTTGGCTCAAAATATTTTGCTTTTTAAAAAAAACATTGTTTAAAAGCTAGGTGGTAGGTTCATCAGACAGCTTTACTATAACCTGTGCCTAGAGACAGCAATATAGTAACTTAATTTTACTAAAGAATGCTATGCTTTTCTGAAGTCAATATAATGCTGTCTCTTTCAGAATACATTTGTCAAATTTGACACTACAGTATTGCACTGAATACCCTCACTAATTCTGTGAAATAGAGTATGAAAAATTCCCAAGTTTAAAAAAAAACATGATAGAGAAGAAAACAATTAATACCTTCTCCTCAAGCTTATTCAGATTTATTGCTGAACTATCTGCTTGTTGGTTAGCCTAGAGTTAAAATACTATATGGTGTGTAACTATAGAATTTGTTCATAGAGCTTCCAACAAACCTGTTTTCATTATGACATGGGTTGTTCCTTCAGTAATGTGATGAGACAAAGTGCTCTGAGTTTTTCTTGCAAACTTCTGGACCATCAACTGAAAAAGTAGTTAAGAAAATTAATAGCTAACAAAACAGATTAAAAAAACCCCAACAATTTCAGTTTATAGGATTACAACATAGTAAGATAGTTACTTTAAATGAAGTAATGGTTTTATTTGTGTTGGCACACAGAATGTACATTTCCTTATATGTCAATAATTTTGACACTATTCAACAGGCTAAAGTAAAGAAGAATTCTTGGTCAGTAGTTTATAAACTAGAAGTCATATCATCCTGGAAATTGATTGTACAAACACATTTATTAGCAATTTAGAATTTAATTACAGAAATCCTCACTATGGATTAGAATTTGGGTAAAGCAGCATCATCTGAGAATACTAATGGAACCAACCAACCAACCAGCCCCCTCCCCTCCAAGCCCCAAGGCTTTCTAGGAATAAAGCCCTCTTGCTTTGGAATAATGTATTTTTCCCTTAGGCAGTAGGCAGTCATTTAAAAAGTTCAAACTTCAGTCATTCTCACTAAGCTTAATAGTGCTGTGTACAGGCAACATTCTTCCTATTTTTCGGAGTGAAAAGCTTTGACCTGAGTTGCTGTATTATTCATCTGTAATTTCTGCAAGATTAGTTTCCGTTATACTTAGATCTCTCTGTGTCAAGGACTATAGTGGTAATCAGGAACAATTAACAAGTGATCTCTAAAACTGTTGAAATATACTTACATGTTCACTTTGACTCAGCCCTGATGCCACAATTGACATTTCTTTCCTGTTAGTCACAGCTGGACTTGTAGAATTTTCTTTCCCAGCTGCATTGTGCAGAACAGATGTAGGAAAACACGCACTTCTCTTCGATGTACGTTCTTGAGTACTGCTTCTATTGGCATTCAGAGCTACCACAGAACTATCTGTTGCTTCTGCCATCTGAGGGTTAAGAAGCCTTACAGAGGAAGAAGAGTTATTTGGACTCCTTGTCACATTTCCAGAGAGATTTGGTAAGACAGAAGTACTGTTTAGCTCAGTCCCAGATTTCTGCTCATCTGTGTTTTCTGGAGGAAAAGAGAAATTACTCCTTGAAACAACTTCATCCTTCTTGTAGGCATAGTGGAAAGCTGTTGCTCTGCCTTTCAAGTTTAAATGCTGCAGTCACTTCCTCTCCTTATTTGTTTATTACTTCACCTTTGCCTCTATCATTACCTTTTCCTGATTTATAGCTGAGATGCTAGAACACCTCTAAAACTTTTAGTAGCACATCTGTCAAAAAGTACCAATTTATATGAGAGACAGATAATAACTCCCATTACTGTCAAAATGTTGTCCAACCCCATCCTGATGGGCAGCTACACAGTTGGGCTAAAAACCAAAACACACCAAATAAGAAGTAACATCTTTTTAAATTGACCAGGAATATATAAGTTAAAATCCTTGATTTACAAGAAGTTGTATCTTGCAGGTATGTAAAAAACACAAGTGTTTGTAAGAAAGCTGGGAAAGGTTTTCACTGCTATTTACCTCTTTCCTGACTAATTTGTTCCATTCCAAGTGTTTCTTCACTACTAGAGTGTGGCAGTTTCCTATGGATAGGTATAAGTTCAGGGTCCTGACTTCCATGCTGCTTTAGCATTGCTTCAAGTACAGCCATTTCTTGTTGAAGTTTTTTGAGGTTATTTTGCATAGCATTCTTCTGCTGCAAAGGACACACAATCGTGCCAAGATTAGCAAAATCACTTTTAAACAGTAGGATTGATTTCCTTAACAAACACTTGAAAATTAGAAACAGTAACATTATTTTTAATTAGTTTTTAGCATGTGTTCAGAAGGTGACTGTGGTGGTTTTACTGTAAATAATAATGCACAGAGGCTACATTGAAAACAAACCAAACCAAAAAACTAAACCAAACAAACCACCAGAACATCCACCCAAAAACCAACCAAACAAAAAACCCAAACCACCACATACCCCAAAAAACCTCCAAACCCCATATCCACACAGTCATTTTGCTGTTAAAATTATCTCAGTTTAGCTGGCTCACCAGAGTTTAATCAGTCAGGAAAAAAACAAATCAAAACCTTATGCACAGATTTTTTTAAAAATAACTTTGCCCCAACTGCATTAGCCATTTAATTTAAAATTTAATAATAAACATCAAGTTTTGAGCCTCTGCACTTTCTACCATTACTGAAAGCCTGAAAGACTGTTTAAAATGAATGAAATATTTAATCCTACTCTTCCTTACTTTCTCTCTCAAAAAATACAACACCCTCTACTAAAAATATGCCATATATACCTCCTTGTAAGAGCTCAGGGCTTCAAAGGATCCTTTTAAAAACCCAAAGCCTTCACCACACGGGATAAAGCAGTTTTCAAAGCATCAAATACTGCATTTGTAGCCCTAGCACTGGCACCATGTGGAACTGCCTTGTTACTGAATCAACAAAAAAACCCCAACCAAATAGAAAACCCCTACCACACAACAAACCAAAAAACTGCCCATCAATCCCTCCTGCCACCATTCCATTCAACCCAGGCTTATCCCAGAATCTCTATCAATGAAGCAACATCAGGGAGCAGCGTCCTGCCAGCTGACCACATTTTGCACTGATGCAGTAAACAGAAGAACCACCCATAAAGCACAAATTACACTCCTGGAAGTAGTCTAGCAACACAAAAAATTATGATGAAAGCAATTCCCCACTACACTGACTTAGAACCACAGAAGGGTTTGGGTTGGAAGGGACCTTAAAGATCATCCAGTTCCAACCTCCCTGCCATCAGCAGGGACACCTTCCACTAGACCAGGTTGCTCAAAGCCTCATCCAACCTGGCCTTCAACACTTCCAGGGAGGAGCAGCCACAGCTTCTCTGGCCAACCTGGGCCAGTGTCTCACCACCCTCACAGTGAAGAACTTCTTCCTAATATCTCATCTAAACCTCCCATCTTTCAGTTTAAAGCCATTTCCCCTTGTTTTGTCATTAGTTGCCCTTATGAAAAGTCCTTCCCCAGCTTTCTCGTAGGCCCCCTTCAGACTTCACAGCTTTCATGTGCTTGCTTATAACCTGGAATGCAAACCACTTTTAGAACTTAATGCATAAACACTCTTACCTGTGTAGTAAGGATTTCACCCTGAGAGAATGGTCCACATGAATCTTCTACAACACTTGTTTCACTGTCATATCCAGATGCTTCACCTTGAAGAAGGTTGAAGAAAATCTGAGTCAGTTAAAGAAAAAAACCAAACCAACAAACACTATCCGTTATCTCCTACCACACAGACCTTTTAGCCAACTGTTAACTATAATGATACAGTGACAAGTTTTGAAAACACTTACGTTAGAAGTACAAATCGACTATAGGTGAACATTTCAAAGAATGCTATGTCTCACATATGGCAAAGTAAACAGAACTCAAAGTGCTTCAATGGTGATGAAAGAGGGCTAAATATTTATGAAAGCCATACAAAAGGAAAAATAAGCACTACAGAATTCTACAGCCACATTTCAACGTATGTTTCATCTGCAAAAACAGCTTAGGTAGGCTTTATGAAATTCTGCTGATGGATGTAAATATCACATGGCAGTAAGAAAGCTAGCATTTCACTCAAAAATTAATTCCCAGACAGACAGATTCAGTTTGGCCTCTAGTGCCCAGTCTATTAATTTTTACTCTGAACAAAGAATACTGGGAGACCTTAGTTTTCAGGAAATAAACCATTGAGGGCTTTTTGTTTGTTTAGGGCTGATACATTCCTTTAAAAGAGCAAGCACCACATAAATACAGAACAAAGTTCCCATGTGAACACCAAAAACCCAGGTGTGATGACATTACAAACACAGCTGCAGTGATAAAAATCTTGGTTTGTACCTAGGTTTGCTCCTGTGTTTGGGTCTTCTTGGGATTCATCTTTGAAGTTAGCTTTGCATCTCTTCAGCCCTCCATTAGAACTTTGAAAAGTCTCTTTAGTCTCAATTACATTGCTCACTTGTTTGGATCTATGAACTTGTATTAAAGATTTCTTCAGCTCTTGTGCTCCGTCAACTGATTCTTCAGACACATTGGACTGGGAAGAAAATAAGTTGACAGAGCATTCTGACTCCTGACTTGGTGAAACACACCCATTACTTAGGGAAGCTTCAGGCATTTTCTGCATATTATTGTCATCATGACTCCCACTGTGAGGCAAAGTGATGGGAGTTACTGAAGACTCTATCACAGATGTCACTTGTTTATTGATCTGCAAAGGTGTGCTTACTGATTTGCCAAATATTAACGTCTGAAAACATGGTAAATCTTCATCTTCACTAGATTCTTCATCTGAAGATTGCAGTTTCTGCGCTTTTCTTCGAGATCTTTGAATACCCTGAGAGCCTGGCTTAGAACTAATATTGCTATTGTGTTGTTCTTTTACCAGGGCATTGTCACTTCTTACAAACACAGCAGACCTCTCTCTCCTATCAGTTTCAGAAAAGCTGGTGTTCTCTTCAATATCATCATCAGAGCACAATAAGCCATCAGGGGTTTCAGACAAACCTGTCAAATCACTATTCCCTTTAAGAGGTTCTTCTATGGCTTCTGTAACTAAACACTCAGGCATCCCTGTGCTAGCAGTTTGGGTTGCTTGCTCTTCCTTCCCCTTTACTCGTTTTCTTTTGGCACTTTTTTTCCCAGTGACTTCACAGCTGAATTCAGCAGCCCTTTGCTGACAAGTTGTAGGACAAATCATTGATCTGGACTGAAAATGTAGTATTGGTCCTTTGCCATCAACAACTTCGGCCTTTCCTGCTTGATTGCTTTCTGAACTGAAGCATACTTCAACTCTGTTTAATTCAGTTCTTTTGAAAACATGCTCTTCTGTATCACTCTGATGACTTTGGCGTGTATTACTTTTGACTGGATTCTGTCTCAACTCACTTTCTATCCCTATGTCAGTTGACACCGTCTTTTCTGTCCCCTGCTTTCCTTTCTGCAATCTGTTTTTGTCTTCAGTCCTAGCAGTATCCATTCTTATTGGTGTCAGATTCCCTTGATTTGCAACCTGTGAAACATCTTCTTGATGCTCCCCTGTGTGCATACATTCAGTGTTGCCAACAAAGCGAGTCACAGGACTAACACAAGCAGATTCGTGAGTCAGAAGCTTCTCTTTCTCACAAACCCTACTCAAGCTCTCAGCAGTTGTTTTCTCTTCTTGTAAGTTTTCTGGTTTTAAATATTTGCTGTGCTTATTTTCTACCTCGTCAGCACATGATATCTTTAAAGTTTCAGAAGCAGCATCTTCTCCTGCACGTGCCTTTGTGGAAGGAGGAAAAAGGCTAAAGGATAGGCGTTTTGAATGCCTAAATATGTTTCGGAGATACTGTGTGTCTAACTCACTATCTTCAGCTTCCTTGCTCAATTCTGAAGCATTTTTAGCCATTGGCAAGTTTTCAGTTCTGAAGTCCCCTGGAACATTTTGTGTATCGTGTCCACTATCCTGGGGAAAAGCAGTACATGATTCAGTCATCTCTGCAGTCAGGTGGGAAGTAGTTGGCACAACAGTCACTGAAGGAGACTGTAGGAAGAAAGGGCTAGCTAGTATTTCACCTTCTTGAGAACTTGCATCAGGGGAAAAGGAACTACAACTTAAATGCTGACATGAAGATGTGGGATTGAAGGGACTTTTTCCAGTTTCTGCAGTGTCAGATGAATTCTTTGGACTAATCTGCATTTCATTTGCTTCCAGGTCACCATCCTTTAGATTAGCAAGTGGCTTGCAACTCAACATACCCTGGGGCTCACACAGGTCTTTGCATTCAGAAGTGTGAACTAACACATTCCTTTGGACTCCAAAGAGAGACTCTTCATGATCACTGTCACACTTTCTTGCTCCCTTAATTACTACACCTTTTCCTGTGTCTTTTGTCATGTCTTCAGCAAGTAACTGAAGCCTCCTGCTGCGTCTGACTTGTCTTTGCTCAGAAGCAGCTTTCCTTGGTTCTTCACTGCTTGGATAGCTATCAATCTGTGGCTCAGCTGGATCAGGGGAGATAGAGTTTCTATCCACGAACTGTAGAGCACACATGGCTCTAGTGGAACGCCTGCATCTTTTTGCAGCAGATCTTTTTTTAGTGCTTTTCTGATCACAGTTATTCAGTTCTAGCTCCCCATCACAGTGCTTGCCAGTCACCTTTTCAGTAGCCTTTTTCCATATGGATCTTCCTCCTCCCTCAAGTTCTGCAAGTGTATTATCCTCTCTGTTCTCAGAGAGATGACTCTCATTAACAGCAGAACTTTCATCATATCTTTTATCTTCAGCATCTCTAAGACACCAGTTAACATTCTGAGGGCACCCATCTGCCTCTTCTGTATCTTTTTTCTTGATGAAATCCTCAGGTTGCAGGACACGGGCAGTCTTCCTTTTTCGTTTTAGTCCATCTTTGCTGGAATTATTCAAGCACTTCTTATCAGCATCTTCCTTTTCTGGAGCAGGTAAAATGTCTCTCAGGATAATAGGGGGATTTGACTTCCTCTCTCTTTTGTATGTTTTCCCAAATATTTTGTCTTTGATGCTATCTGCTGTTTGTTTTGACCATCTCTTGTTTCCTTCAATCACTCTAATTTCCATGGAATCTACCATAGGGTCAGTCTTTTCTGAAATACAGGAATCTTTATCAGATGAAGATGTACCTCCTTCACCTGAAACAAAAATTGCTCCAGCAGAATCATCCTGGGAAGAACTGGAAGACAGAATCTCATTGCTTTTTGAAAACCATTCATTGACTTTCTGAATGCTTCGCTTCAGTTTCTTTCTAGAAACTTGATTCGGGGTAGCACAGTGAAGTGTCTCTGGCTGAAGTAATTTCTCCTGAGGAAGTTCTTCATGGAAAGAATCATTCTCAGGTTCATACATTTCCACACTTTGTACAACAGTATTTATTTCCTTGGTTTTATCCAACTTGCTCTCTGAGCTATCTTTAAAGTCAAACACTTTGCTTTTGCTATTGCACTGAGTTTGCTCTGCATCCATTTCTTCTGCACTCTTGAAAAAAGATGTGACCCCATTCCTTACAGGACTGGCATTACCTATTCTGTCACTCTGCTCGGTGAGTAGGTCTTCAGAAAGAAAATTTAAAGGAGAACTCTGGTATTCAGTCACATCCATTTGGTCAGGTTTGGCATATTCAGTGATGCTCTGAGTGCTCTTCTTGCTTAAGCCTTTCTTCGAGAAATCACTTTCACCTGAAGATTTATAGGTATTATAAATTATTAAGCCCTATTTTACATGCACAAAAGCAACAACAAGCTTAAAAACAACAATGGCTACTTTGTTTTAAAAGAACTGTTCTTATTTCCCCCCAAAACAGAATATTACGCTGCACAAATCTCCTTCTAGAGAAAGGGAGAAAGGTCAAATTACATGACGTGTTCATCCAAATTCTTACATGAATTACCAGATAGTGCTCTGAGCTTGTATTGTAAGGGATAATACGGCTTACGTAAGATAGAATAAGTTTTGCACTTTGATCAAGTTACTTTTTCTGCCTTCTGTTCCTGTGGACAGAATATCTATATATTAAGTAACTAGTCTACAGGTACAGTCTGGTATTATACTATCACTGGCTGTAGGTGTCAACAAAACTACAACATACAAGACTGCAAGTATATATATTTAATCATGTGGAATCAAAATCTTAACTTGTGGCCTTTCTTTCAAGCTTCATCATTTTTGTCATCAAAATAACAAACACACCTATGACATTTGGCAGAATTATTTCTTCAGCACCCAGCTTGTCAGGTTGTGTATTGCAAGAATATTCATTTCCCTTCTCAGCACTCTGAAGTTCTTCCGGCTTTTCTGGAGACAAAATCTGAAGTGCTTCTCTGTCTTCTAATCTGTTGGGAAGGGAAATCTACCTTCATTATGGAGAAAACCACAACAGACAGAACAGAGGATGATACCTAATTTTTCCTTTTTGCTCTCTGAAATAGTTTTTGAAGAAGTCAGGCTGCATGACTCACCACAACTAGAATCCCTTCAGAGTTTCAGGTCATTTCTTTAAGACATCCATTCCCACATTCCTGAATTTAACATTTACTTTCTAAAGCATAGTACATGCTTTTCTCTTGAAGGTCTAATGCCTATGCAAGCATCAAAACATCTAGAAAATGGCTTTAAAGCATGTTATATGACAAACCGATGGGAGCCAGCCACCCATTCTACCCTGGTGCCCTCAAAGTTGAAAGATAGCTTGTCAGCTTGAAGAGTTCTATCAGTCCTATGGTAAGAAACTAAAATGCAGGCATGAGAATACTTAACTATTATCTTTAGAAAATATTAATTCCTTACCTTAGTCACTTTTACTTACCCAGTATTGCTTGCCTGTTTAAAAAGCTCTTCAGATGAATCAGAGCCTAAAAACAAATAATCTGTTACTGTGGTTGAAATGATCCAGAAAAAGATGACTTGCCAGATTCAGTGATTTTTATCACAGAAGCATGCGTGCTTAGTTCTTTCTAGAGGTAGATGCTTTTTATCAGATGAAATCAAGTTCAGTTGTGCAGTATTTTACTTAATTATACTGATTTTTATGTATAAATATCTACATGTTTCCAGTATAAAATTGTGTTTAAAGTGACTGGTAACAGAGAGCTACTGTAAGCATCTTCTCTTTGGATCCTGCACACTGAGCCTTAAAGGTTTACTACAGCAGCATTATTTCCTACAATATAAGAAACTATGTAAAAAAACCTCTTTAATTTACCAACTGTGAATCATCCATAATTTCTCCTTTTGTTCTTATTTTGGGCGTTAAGGAGAAATTAGTGTTGATAAAAACTTTTAACTTCATCACCTTTTGTTACTTTGCAATCATAAAACAGAAGTTCAACTAGTGTGAATCTACAGCAGTTCTTACCAAACTCTATATAAATCCCTTTTTCAGAGTCGCATTTCTGGGTTTTGTTTTTTACAGGACACCTTTTTACCCTGGTATCTGTAAGCTGTATATTCCCATTAGCGTCCTGCTGACAGAAGGATAGAAAGGAATAGTTATTTATAACAGTAGGCTATTAAAAAAAAAAAAGAAGTATTAATTATTTAAACTACAGTGGGGGTGGGCTGATGCATATGAACTCAGTATTTAAATTGGCAGCCTCTATACAAAAATCCAATACACATGATTTATCATAATGATATCAGTAATGGAACATATTAATAGAAACAATTATCATACATTTAACAGCTCAAATATGTTTTATCTTACTTAATATTATATTCAGTATTGAGCAGATGAGACAAGAAACAGCGTACCATGAACAAACTCATACACACAGCAATCATCCTACGTTGGGATGATGATCCTACACAGCAATCATCCTGCTCATGGTCTTACCATTAAGAAAATAAAAAGCCTGCCAGTAGTTAGGCTCATTAAATAAGCAGCACAAAAAAAAGCTTTCAATCTTACTTTCAGTAACAGAATATATTCATAGAATCATAGAATGGTTTGGGTTGGAAGGGACCTTAAAGATCATCCAGTCCCAACCCCCCTGCCAGCAGCAGGGACACCTTCCACTAGACCAGGTTGCTCAAAGCCTCATCCAGCCTGGCCACAAACACTTCCAGGGAGGAGCAGCCACAACTTCCTTGGGCAACCTGTTCCAGTGTCTGACCACCCTCACAGTGAAGAACTTCTTCCTAATATCTAATCTAAACCTCCCCTCTTTCAGCTTAAACCCATTTCCCCTTGTTCTGTCATTAACTGCCCTTATGAAAAGTCCCTCCCCAGCTTTCTTGTAGCCCCTTCAGGTACTGGGAGGCCGCTATAAGATCTCCCCGGAAGATTATGGCAATATTATCTTTGAGTTCAGGTCATTTTATGCAAACAACTTTGTAAGTAGTTTGGGAAGACAAAAATATTTGGATGTCCTTGTCTGAAATTATATTAAAGTCAAACAGTGATCTGAAAGCAACCCAAAATCTCCTATTCCATTCATTTATGTATATGCATGTATAGACATTCCAAATAAAACACTAAACAATCCACAAAAATAAATTGGGGAAAAAAATACCAAGGTGCAGTTTTCTTGTCCATTTTCTTTAGCACTTTTCTCCCTGTTTCTGAAGCCCTTACTTTGGATGACAGAACTTCCTGTACACGGGAACTCAGCAGCAGTGGCTTCTGTGGGTGTTTTAGGAAAGTGATGACTGTGTAAAACTGAAAAAATGTCAATAGGAAAAAAAACAAAAAATATTTTCTTACATGGAGCATGACAACAGGCATCATATATTAATAAAATAACCTTGCTTGGATCCTATGCAACTGGCACACATACAGCTAAAATACAATTATCAAAGAAAGAAATCTGACTGAATTATTAGTCTGAATGTTCTTTATGAGTGATCTTCAAGTATTAAGTAAAATCTTGATCTTGACAACTACTTTTCCCAACCAATTTTGCTTATATGGATAATCTAACAAGAACAGGATCTAATACTAGTGATTTTAGAATGACTGAACAGAATTTGACAGGAAAGCAACCCAAGTTGCTAGGAAAGTCTAGTTTTTATAGAGGGGGAAAAAAACAACCCAAACTAAATCCCACAAACCAGCATTGCCCCGAACATCTTACTTCCCAAAATATAAACAAGCATGTATCTGACTTGTCAATACCTTCTACAAGGAACTGAGTACTAGAAAGGATAAATTTGGATTCCAACAGGATATATCTGAATGGGACGAGTTAACATATCCTGTTATAGCACTTGCCAATTCAGGGTTAAAGACTGTCTAAGAAGTTAAAGCTGCAAGTTTGGGCATAATCAAGAACAGGACTTTGCTACACAATTACAGATTAAAGATTATTTGATGCACATTGAGTCATATTTCAGGAACTGAAAGTAAGATTGGTTGAGTCATCAAATACACAGTAAAAAACCTTCAGACTGCTCAAGAGGCTGCTGTAGAAAAACCTTGGGAACTTCAGGGAACTTCTGCTTCCACATCCAAGAAAAAAGCTTTTGATAATTCTTCCCACACTGAATACTGCACGGTAGATGAGATGCCCTTCAAATATTACAATGCAAATGTCAGAATCTTATTTTTAAAAAGTGAGGAGTATACATTCACAACACTTACACTTTAATCCAGTGTCAAGCTCAAACGCATGGATGGTTTCCAACAATCCTTCAATTAGTTGCTTAAACCTGGAATTTTCTTTCAGACTCCTGAAATAACATCACCACATGAGTTGTTTTAAGACAAATGTACGGGTCAACTATTAATAGTTATCCTAGAATTCAGGTTGAACAAAGAAGGAGTAAAACTCCAAAGTGGAAGATGAAACAGTGAGAAATTGTTGCCAAGGAATAACAACACAGTTTCACCAAGCAACCACTACTACAGGAATGAAAGCTATCACAACCTGGAAATGTAAGAGATTGAACAATACAGTTACTAAGAATAGTGTCTTCATCTGAGATCACTTCAAAAAAGCTTATATTGAAGTAAGACACTAAAGTTACTCCCTTACAAACTGGCAGTTTACTTCACCACCTTTTCTTATGTATTTCAGTCTTCTGCTAAGACATAACTTTTCCTTAGAGTTCAAACTTCTCATCCTCAAGTCCCTTGCAAAGATGCATTACCTCTGGGTAACTTCAGTCTTACACAGGGGACACTGTATCACACCTTTTTTCTTTTTGCTGAGGAGTTTGAACATGCAGAACCTAGGGAAAAAAAGAATAATCACGACGGTAATAAAAGGGAGGATTTTATTTTCTTTAAAGCAAAGCCTAGGCCTGCACCACTTAGCAGAAACCTTTCATTACAAGTTGAATGCCTGCATTCTTGTTCTGGTGTTATGATGAATGAATCAATCACCTTTGACACATCTCTGAATCTGCAGCTCTCTCTCATTCAGAATTGACTTTCCCCCTAAAATAGCTACACATTAAATTATCAAAACACAGTAAACAACATTAGCACTAAAGAGAAGAAGTTTACATGGAGAATAAGAACAGATTGACTAAGCATTGCAACTATAAGTTTTCAAACACACCTGCAGAATATGTGATCACATTTTGTTGAAACTGGCTCTTTTATCACATCCAAGCTACAAAAAGAAAAATTAAGGAAAACAAGAACACAGAAGTTACATGTAAAATAGGAGCAACAAAATAAGGTTCAGAAATACAGTCACTTTATGAAGTTAAAAAATAATTAAAAAATCTTGTTGGGGAATAGAAGTAGGACACATTTACCTTTTAGGGAGAAAGGGTGAAGAACCAGGCTGCTTACAAACATTACTCTAAACCAATCAGCTACGTTTTTCCCCTGACTGAACAGAGGACTGATACGTTTAGGTTGTAATAGACAAGCAAAACTCACTAGAACATAAGAGCCAAAGACAAGTTCTTTTGCACTTTCTCATTTGAGTCTTACAATATACTTAGCTTTAAAATACAATTATTTTTGCTTTCTGATAACCCATAGAACTGACAAAGCATTTGAAAAGACACTGAGAGAGAAAAGTAGAAGACTCAATAACTCTACTAATATAGAATATACATCATTCTCCTGGCATACCATATTGGGCACTCCAAGTTCTTCTGCATAGATGAGAGCACATTTTGTATATCTCCAACAGCAATCACCGAGAAGTCCATCCTTCACATCCAAAAACACTCTACAGGGAAAAAAAAAAAGCGCCACAAAACCCAACAACCCGTTGTAATCAGCTTTGCTTCTGCTCCGGTGCATCCCGTGACCGTTTTTTCTCCTGTATGGCTCTTCTCTAACGTGCTGAACAGTGTCGAATACTCGCTGCTATTTCTTGAGTGAGGCTTTACAGCTTTAGTGGAATTCTTACTGGGAATGTTAACAGTTAAAGGCTACCGAGGCTCCTGTAGTCACAGGAGCAAACTGAGAGGGGTTTACAGCAGCAGCATTCACCAGAAACCCAGCGAGGGCACACGAGCCTAACAGCGAGCAAAGGAGCTCTGCAGGGGGAAAGGGCGTAAAGGAGGCAGCAGACACGGCTACAAAGGCCCCTGGGCACTGCCTGGACCAACCAGCACAGGTAGAACCCCCCGGCAGGTACCGCGCGTCCTGACCTCTACGCGGCAGCTCGGGAGCAGCGAAGGGCCCCCGGGGACCGGCCCTGCAGCGAGGCC
>NW_010299438.1:668-9197 GCF_000700745.2 Antrostomus carolinensis | reverse complement strand
ACCGGCCGGGGAGGGAGGGACGGGAGGATGGGGGGGTCCGGCATTGTGCTTTGGATAACAGCTCCCTGGCGTCTGCTTCATTGTTAATCCTTGCCCCTCGCCGTTCCTGAACGGAATAATGAGGGAGCCGGAGGAAACGAGAAGCAGACGAGCCCCGTTTAGGAGAGGGGAAGAGAGAGAGAGAGAGAGAAAGAGAGGGGGAGAGAAAGAGAGGGGAAAAAAGAATTTCAAATATGAGCCACTGGAAAGGTTTTGGTTTTTCCTCCCATCACTTCTTTATTTAACCCCTGGAGGGCAGATCTGGCTGAAACCACTTGTCTGAAAGAAGAGTCCAAGCGAGTGGTTAACTCGGAGGCGGAGGGGAGAGCGGCCTTCTAAAAATATTAATAACCTGTAGTTTAAAAAGAACCGAGGGGCTGTCCCCCCACCCACCCCTTAAAAAAAAAAAAGGCAACAAACCCAACTTCTTGAGGAGTTTTGCAATTTTTCAGTTTTGTGCCAAATGCATTACAGTGCTAGCGAGAGAAATGCCGGGAAGGGCGAAGGGTTATACAAGAGGCTTTAAAGGAAAGCAAGCAGGGTTCAGCCCTGGGAGCGTCCCCTGGAAGGAACCCTTTCTCCTCACCCATGGCAGGACTGGGAGGATCGGCCGCTGCGTCGCTCCGATGGGGCTGGGGGCTTGTTCGGTTTACAGAGGAACTGGCAGTGGGAAAGAAAAGAAAATGTTTCTTTGATCTCTGGTTGCCCTCTTCTAATACTAGCTAGTATTAGACTGCGTCTGGTGTGAGCCTCCCCTTTATCCCTGGATGTTGTCAGGTTGTATCAGCATGATCTGCTCTGGATAGGACTCTCTGAGGACAGAGTGCAAAAGGAAGCTCTGTTTATATTGCTTTTGTGTCTCTCCGGCTGAAAGACTTGCTGAGCTGATTTCAATAACCCCACACATGTCGTGGAGGGTGCGCACGCAAGTGTCACGTTACCTGGACAAAGGAAGGAACCAGCTGGCTGTGGGGTGGCCCTCAGCAGTTGGCTTGGGAGGAGTGGAAGGTTAGGAAGTATTAGCTTTGGTTGCTTTAGAAAAAGGACAACCCCCCCAGAGTGACAGAGGGCAAACCTGTGGGGCTCTTCAGAGGACTCTGACAGAGGTAACTAATGACTTACTGTTTGCTCCTGCTTCGCCTTCGCGGGGAATTTCTGCTCCAAATTCGTACATTCCTGGTTGGGGAGCAGCCCAGCGGTTTAATATGCCCTGCAGCATTTCCTCTGACACTGAAATTGCTTAACTAGATACTGTCAACAAATAATTGGAGCCACGAGGAAGAAGCTCGGAGACGGAGGAGTCAGCCTCTGTCCCTTGGGCTGCAGCTCTGCCTTCTCTGTCCCTTCTGTATCCTTGGGCTGCCCCAACCTCCGCTTGGCTCTGGGTGCTCCGCTCACCCGCTGTTCCCTGCTCACGTCAGGCGGCTGCTGAGGTCCGTGCTTGGTTCACGCCGGTGGGGGAACGTGGGGTCTGTTGTGCACGGGTTTAATAAGAGGAGACATGATGAGAGGTGGCTGTGGTAGAGGGATTTGGGTGAAAGGAGGTTTTAAATGTCTGTAGAAAGAGAGGTGCATTTAAAAGAAGTTGGCTGAACAGATGGGCTAAGAAAGATGAGCGTGCCAGAAACAGAAAGGCTTCAGTAGAGGTGTGCTTCTGCTTTCCTTACTGGACAGAGCTAAACTGTCGGGGTGAGAAAAGAAACAAAATTAAATTTAGGCTTTGCTTTAAACTTCTTAGGAAACTCACCTAGACTAAGCCAAGCTGAAACTGTTGATTTGGTATGATTCAAGTAGAGCTCTGTGATAGCTGCAGGAGGTGTGGAAAGCAAGTTGAGTGGGAAGCATTTCACTTGTCAGTCCCCTTTTACCAGTGAGAACCTCTTCCAAAGCTGAATTGTCATCTTTCTCTCCCCTCAGGTAAAAAGCTGAGGATGGAGATAAGCTTTACACTCGGGCCCAAAGGTCAGAAAACTCAGGCCCCATAAATATCATCAGGGAAGGCGAGTACTGACCAGAGCTTGCTCAAGAAGGGCTTTCCCCCAGCACCGGCACGGGGGGAGAAGCTCTCGGGAAGTGCCCGATGCTGCGAGCAGAGCAATGTGTCTTAGGCACACGCAGGTACATGGAGAAAGACCTGGCCAAGGTGGGGACAGACCCTGTGCACTCCAGGTTCATGTCTGGTGCCTCTTGGGATGTTCAGATAGATACCTTAGCCCAGATATGAACTATATCAAGGCTTGATTTTGTTGTGATCATAGATTCACAGCATCCCAGACTGGTCTGGGTTGGAAGGGACCTTAAAGCTCCTCCAGTTCCACCCCCCCTGCCATCAGCAGGGACACCTTCCACTAGACCAGGTTGCTCAGAGCCTCATCCAACCTGGCCTTCAACACTTCCAGGGAGGAGCAGCCACAGCTTCTCTGGCCAACCCGGGACACTGTCTCACCACCCTCACAACAAAGAATTTCTTCCTCAGATCTCATTTAAATCTCCCCTCTTCCAGTTTCAAGCCATCACCCCTTGTTCTGTCACTCCCTGCCCTTGTCCAAAGTCCCTCCCCACCTTCCTGGAGCCCCTTCAGGTACTGGAAGGCCACTGGAAGGTCTGCCCAGAGCCTAGCTAGAACTATTCCAACCCCAGTAATTTCTGCAGTGTGTTACTTCGCCTCTGACAGGGGAGCTGACCCGAAGTGGGGATGTCAGAGGTGTGCCAGGATACTTGGCGATCAGCAGAAGGCCCCGATGTACACACAGAGGAAGGCAAATGTGTATTCCTTACTTAAGAAGTAGCGGTCAGTGAGAGACAGGATTTGCTGGGAAAGATTTCCCTGTCTGCACCTTTCCAGTTGTTAGTTTTTTCTTTCAAGTCTTATTTGGTTAAGCTTATCCAGTTACGGAAATTTGCTGCCCAAAACTTTCTGTTCAAGAGGATGGTGGACGATGGGAAACTGCAGTTGGTGGAAGATGAGAAAGGAAACATCCCCCAACGTGGCAAAACCAGACCCATGTGTCTTCGGGGTTGGTGCTGCTGCAGATCCAGCTGGCGGGGCTTTGGCTTACTGCTCATCTTGACTGTGAAGTCTCCCTTTCCCAGAATGCCGCGATGCAGATCTCGTTACCAGGATGAGGTGGATTTTTGGTGTTTAGCCAGTCTTTATGTCCTCAGTTTACACATCCTCTGCTGGCCATGACTGCAGAGAGGGTGCTGCGGGGAGAAGGGGCCTCTGATGGACACCAGCGTGGCCTTTCCTGGGCCCTCAGCACGGTTCGAAGAGCCAGTGACAGTAGTTCCTGTCCCCAGGTTTGGTGTCTGGCGTGGGGCTCAGTCTGGGGTAGGTTGAACCTATGGAGACTTAGCGTAGCAGAGCACTTCAGTGTTTCCTCTGCTTTTGCAGGGTCTGAGAGGACCTGAAGGTGAAATGAGATGACTCTGATACAGTTGATGCCTGTGCTTGCCTTCAGACCCCGGAGCAAAGTCCTGAGCACCTTGCTTCACCTGGTTTTGCCATGGCTCTCCTCTCTCTCTTTAGTGTTACTAAAAAGGGAAAGAATGCAATGCCTTGCTACTGGTTTTTTTAGAAACCACAAGTTTGTATAACCTAGAGACAGGCTTTAGATGTTAAATCAGCGTGAGATTTTGTAACTGGTATTGAACCTTGAGTGCTGAAATGATTTATTTTATTTTACCTATTTGAGTGATGCTGTTTTAGACACTCTAATTAACCTAGGGATGTGTTTGTATTTCGTTTGCCTTTGAAGAGTGGGAATTTCAGGTGTGAAGGTTGGGTCTGCGTCTGTTCCTTCAAGAATACAGCCACTAGGAGACACTGTCCCTGCGTCTGCAGCAGTGAGTGAGCCAGGCAGGGCCGTGTCTGAGCCAGGAGCTGGACCCTGGGTGTGCAGGTCAGCCTCAGCGCAGGCCCCGTGGCGTGGCCAGGCAGCCCCCTCCCGGGCACAGCCAGCGTGGGCCAGTGGCCAGTCCCCGTGGGCACTCTGGGTGAGATCACCATGTTTTGGAGAGTTTAACGATACTGATGTGGGCTCCTCCATGTGTGTTGGTCTCGGTGCTCGAGAACAGTCCCAGGTTTATGAGGAGAACAGGGATGTTGCCCTTGGCAGGTGTATGGTGGACAGTCACCAGGCCAGTCTGTGTGTGTGTGGATGCACTCTGCCACAAAACAAACCTGGTGAAGCGGAACAGTGCGCTGAAACCTTCCTATGTTTGAAGATACAGAAGTCTGGGTAATTGCTTAGCGTCGTGATTTGATTAGTGAAATCGCTGTTAAGTGCTTCACAATTGTCTGTAGGCTTAGTGCAAATGGCATTTGTGTAATGTGCAATGGCAGGGATGCAGAGCTTCCCTCTGCTCAGAGGAGCAGATACACTGCATGCAAGCTACAGAGATCCCTGCCTCGATATTTCACTGTATCACTATGTCACTTAACAGGGAAAAAAGTAACCAAACCAAACCTAAAACCCCCAGCTGTGGCCCATTCCTCCTCTCCAAACTTGATTGTTCCTGCATTCTTCCGGCAGAGATACTCGCTGCCTTCATCCCAGGTTTCACTGTCTCTGAAGCTACAGTTCCGCGGTCACCAGTACGACTTGTCTGAACTACCTGGTCACCAAACAGTGTGAGTTTGGTCCGGATCAGGGAGCGTGTGACTTGATTTCTCTAAAATTAGCCACAGCACATCGTGTGGAACTTAGACAGGTTTTGTGCTGGCTGTAGAGATAATCGATTATTAGTCAATTCAACATCAAGTTGACACAAGGAGGCACAAATAATAAATAGCTTTCCTGGCATCAAGCTCTGTGGGCGCAAGTTGTCAGCATTTTTTAACCAACTTGAACCTTAAGAATTAATTTATTACACAGGATTAGTGTTTTAGTCAGGCGGCTGTGGTGGGTTTGGGTTTTGGAGTAGGAGTCCTAAAGCCATTTGTCAAGACAAAGCCTGAAAGGGAGATTGCCAACATGTATTTTATGCCTCGGCCAGGGACAAGGACACGCCTGGGTGAGTC
The DNA here is from genome assembly GCF_000700745.2 of Antrostomus carolinensis. Classification (NCBI taxonomy): domain Eukaryota; kingdom Metazoa; phylum Chordata; class Aves; order Caprimulgiformes; family Caprimulgidae; genus Antrostomus; species Antrostomus carolinensis. The sequence continues at coordinate 4,135 of NW_010299438.1, read as the reverse complement.
AGAAAGACTCCTTTGCATTTCGAGGTGGGGTTCAGGCACCTACATAGGAGAGTGGGTTTGCAGGACCTGCCGCTGTGTGTGCAACAAGCACACCCACAGGCTTCCCGTCATCTGAGGCTGTACTCTGTGATTTACACACAAAGTTCATCTAAATGGAAACGAGGTGAACTGTGCTGGCACAAATGTTTCAGGACTTCAGAGGATGAAATTTAATTGACAGTTAGATATGCCAGTGGGGTATTCCATGTCATATCACATCATGTCCACTATATTAGTGAGGGGCTCTTCCTCTCTTGCTCTCTCTGGCATTCACTCGGGCTCTGGCTCTCCCAGGATTGCGGTTTCAGGTCGGGATTGTCGCTCCTCCGGGATCGTGAGTGCTCTCACTGTTGTGTTTATGCAGGATTTGAGCAGCGCTGACTTGGGATGGAGATCTTTTATCCTGTGCTCTTTCTCAGACATTTTGTGGGACAGATGGGGTGGATGTAGCCTATTAATTGGACATATCAGCTGTGACTGACCTCATTTCACTGCTGCCGATTGCAAACCTCTCATCAATTTCAATAAAATAGAATTAGGCTCTACAGAAGATAACTCATCTTCCTTAAAATTAATCTGATGACGTGATAGTTCTGATGGCCCCAACCTTCAGCTTGGCCTTGAGCTGCACTTTCAAAAAGAAGTTGACATTAACTCCGTTTTTCCACATATCCAGATCCTTGAGTAGACGCACAATTAAAATACTCTTACAAAGTCTTCAGGAGTTTATTTATTCTGAACTTGGTGGGAAAAGCGGGTTCTAGTATTGGATTAGATACGCCAAGGCTAAGGAGAGAAGGTGCTTCCTCAGAAAAAGGCTAAAGCTTTCAGAAGTCTCGCCTTGCTGTAGTTTTCCTCCAGACAAACAAACAGATACGCCGCCCTCCTCCGTGAGCATACACACAGATGTGTAGGTACGAGTGCCCCCGACTCAGCGCGCAAGGCCGGACTGGATTCTGTCCTGGAAAACTACTGCCTTTGATTTTTCTTCTTTGTCTCCCTGTTTCCTCTTGATCTGCAGGCTGTCCCAGCCACGGTGGCTGATAACTGTAAATTTGTGAGCAGTGTTCACAGGGTGACAGGCTTTCAGTTAAAAAAGCTGTCATTAAAACCCGGTCCTGTTCCGCCCGCAGAGCAGGGGGCTTGGCAGGCAGGTGCTGTGGCTGTGTGTGCAGAGCCCATGATAACCCTACAAAGTGTGTTTTTATATATTTAATCCTACTTCTCTATGAATTTCAAAGCCTCTCAGTGTACTTACAGCTTTAGACAATTAGCTGCAATAAGTGTCTCAGTGCCTAGGCTCAAAGATCATCCCATTTTCTAACTTTTATCTAGAACATATTTGATCCCCTGTAAGCAGCATTCCACAATGGGGATCCTTACAAGGAAGAACAAAAAAGAACCAAGGCATAGAAGTGTCAAGGAACACTCCTGCTAATTACAGGCACCTTTAGGGGAACTTGTAAAATTCACAAAAATGCGGTATTTCAGGTTCAGTGACATGTCTGAGAAATCCAGTTCATTGCCGTGTTTTAAAGAAAAGAAGGTGGAAGGTGAGTTTTAAAATGAAAAACATTTAAGTTTTACTTTTCAAAAATAAATGCTTAGTTTCAGCCCAAACATTTTCATTTCAAACCTATTTTTCAACTGAAAAAAAGTCAATGAAGAAAGGAAGACTGAAATGAAATGGTAGCACGCTGTCCTTCTCACCTTGGCGTGTCATCCCACAGCTTGTCCCAGGCAAGCCTGGTATTGTTATCTCCCTCCCCCTTCAAGTCTAGTTTAAAGCTCTGTCAATGGGCCCCGCTGTCTCCTGAGCAAAGACACTCCCCCCCCTTTGAGGAAGGTGAATCCCGCCTGATGGCAGCGGCCGTGTGCCAGGCGGGCCACCTCATTATCCAACCACCCAAACCCGTGGCAGTGACACCAGCCACCACTCGGCTGGGTCTGTCTGTCCCTTGCAGTGTCCCTGACTGCGACTGGGAGGAGAGAGGGGACAGTAACCTGTGCTCCAGGCTCCCTTTCCCACATCCCGAGGCCCTGAAGTCTCTTTTGATCACCTGGGACTAGCAGTTGCAGCTCCATCGGCACCCCCATGGAACAGCAGTAGTGGGCAATGGCCCGAGGGCCGTGCCGGGAAGGGAAGGGAAGGGGAGGGGAGGGGAGGGGAGGGGAAGGCCCCGGGGAAGCAGGAGAGTTCCCGAGGAGGGGGCACTGCCCGGCACCTTGCACCCTGTGTTCCCCTCACAGCTACAACACACATCCTGTATGTGTGTGTGTATACATGTGTGCATACACTATATATACGTGTGTGTGTGTGTGCACTGTCTGTGTGTGCCTCATTGCTCCGTTTCACACACTGTCTCCTTTCCTTATCTCTTTTATTTAGTAGACCTCGCTGCTATTTCTGGTATATTGGTGCATTTTAATTCCACCTCTGTTGTATGTTTCCACAGTAACTTTTGGCTTTCTCTTTCACCAGTAGATACTGGTCTGCTTCCTGTACTTTCAGCCATCTCTGTTGTCATTCTTTTATTCCTAGTCCTTTGTAGCTTCTGCTTTGTCTTTTTTTTTAAGAACAATTCTCTGTCTGGTCACTAGACTCTGAGGATTCACCTAGGGTCTCTGTGGCGACAGCCAGCTGAGAGGAGGTTTTGCCAAGTCTGTGCTTCAGTACTGTTTTGTTTGGTTCAGAGTGAAATGTTTCTTCCTCTCTGGCTGTGTACAGAGGTGTATCTAGTTCTGTCTTCAGCGAGCTCACTGGTGTTGCTTCCAAAATTGCCAGGAAGTCCGGAGCCTTTTCTCTGTCAATCTCAGACCTGTTAGGGTGTTCTGTGGTGCTGACTTTCACAACGGCAGGTTTGCAGCACTGGTTTTTAATACTGGTAGCCACAGCTTGGCACAGGAGCTGCGTGCCTGTCTCTGTTGGGTGGGCAGGATGCAACTGCCATTACCAAAGTCAAGGTCCTTGACTCCATGCAGGAATCGAGCTTTTCCTTATTCTGTGATAGCTCGTTATCAGCCGCAGCCCCAGGAAAGAGATAACGGACAGCATCTCTGAAGCCGATATTTTGGGGCAAGTTTAAATTTAGTCAGTCATCCCGTTGGCATATCCAGAACAATCGGTGATGTGTCCAGGTGTAAAATCTGTGTGAGCGAGAAGGTGGTTGGTTCAGTTCTCGAGCGCTTGGAGGGCAGCAGAAAACCTGAGTTCAGACTGATCCTTGCCAAAAGCCTCGATGCAGTAGTGTGCCCTGTACATCTGCCCCAGGGAGACAGGTAGATGGGTCTGAGGGGAGCTGTGAGCATGTCACCTGCTAGGCCACTGTTCTGGCTGAAGCCAGCTAGTCTCACGTGGCCCCAGTGCTGCATTTGTGCTCCCAGTCGCAGGGCGACGGCGGCGCTGACTGCCTTGCAGCCTCCTCGAG
>NW_010299438.1:0-638 GCF_000700745.2 Antrostomus carolinensis | reverse complement strand
AGCAGGAACCCCGGGTGTCTGCCTTCCCAACGTCCGCTGTGCTTCCTCCTGTTGCTTGCTGTGCTAACCCCAGCAGCTGAGTTAAGTGTGGATCTTGGAGAGTTGCTCTCTCGTGGGGACAATGACAGAGATCACCGGTAAACAAGTCACGCGCGGGGCTAAGCCTCTGCCACGCTGCCCGTCGCTCACACAGCCCGTCTGGCGGGGGCCGTGCCCAAACCCATCTGCTCCTGCTCCTTGGGACACGCGTCCCTGGTGCAGCACCCTCCTACAGGGGCTGGCTGGTGCTTCTGGTGCATCTTTCCAACCTGGAGCAGCGACATGACCAGGGAGCAGTTTAGATGCTGAAGGTGGTGTAACTGTATTAGCCCAGCCTTGTTTCCAGGCTAATGACTGCTGCTTAGCCGGGCTAATTAGCTTGAGCACAGGGTAGCTCTAGTAGGGCTGTCCTGGGCTGGCACGGAGGCAGACCCTTTCCTGGCCGGGGGAAGGCCCATGCCGAGCCTGGAGGCCTATTTGTCAACAGATTTCTCAGTCCAGGGGAAAAAAGATCAATGTTATTTCTTCTAGAGTATGATAATCATGGCTGGCATTTGTGATTTTTACTAACCACCAACTGCTGAGGGCCATGGCTTCCT
>NW_010299437.1:368-18618 GCF_000700745.2 Antrostomus carolinensis | reverse complement strand
GGGGGCCGAGGTGGCTGCAGGCCTGTGGGCCCCCGGCTGCTGAGTAAACCCCCCAGAACAAGGCGTGTCCGTGCGGCCCCGGCGCCCGCAGGCTGCGGGGTCTTTGTCCTGGACACGGAGCGCAGCCCCCGGCGCGGCGCCATAGAGAAGGGGGTGGGTGTCTGGCAGCTGCAGCGTTGCTGGTTCTGTTTCCGTTTCTTACCGCTGCTCCCTGGCTGAGCCTCACGCTAAGGGACCTCCCTGCAGGCAGCGGGTGCCGTTCTGCACACTGTCAGACCATTAAACGTTCACAAATGCTGTCTAATTGCAAGATTACCTTCAAACACTCTGTTAGTGGCTCCTCCCTACAATTTAAATCCCGAGTTTTCACTGAAAAAACAAGATCTTTATCAGATAAGTTTCGTGCAACTGTAATAAATGACATTTACTAGAGAAATGGCAAGAGAGAGCATTTTTGTGGCATGAGGAAAAGTCTAGCTTGGTCTCCAAGAAGGCATCAAAGGGAAAGCGTTCCATTTTGTTATGCATACAATCCTCTTGGATAAGTGACTGAACACCCCCACCCCACTCCCAGGTCTCAAGTTTATAGCAGCACCACTTGTCAAAGCTTTATCACTGGGGCTGAAAGGCACTCTGCTCAATTACAGGATCCCGGAGCCCAATTTTCACTTATCCTTTCAGATACAGTCCCGGTCCTGTCAATGTCACCGTCAGATTCATTTTCAGTGATGGAAGGACTTCATTAGTTTCCCGCTTAGTCTTGGTCCAAAGGTTAATTACTCTGGAAAGTCAGGAGGAAAATTACTTGGCACTCATGAGTTATCTTAAGCTGCAAACACTGATTCAGCTAGATCAGTTATTGTCATCTCTCTCTCTCTCTTGTTTTTTTTTCTTTTCTAGGTGAAACTTGGTTTTGTCCCTGATCTTCTCCATAGCCCCTATTTTCCTGGTTTCCAACTGGGCCATTCCCAGTATTCCCAGCACTCAGGAGTGCTGATTCATGGCAGAATTACCTGTATTCAACACTCCTTTCACTTATATCCCCATAGAACACTTGGTTTGTAGAAGCGTACTGTCGACACCTGCTCTTTTAGTCACCCGCTGTACCTCCCTCAACCTTCTCACCTTGCTGCCCTGCCCACGTTGTCACAGCTCATGCCTCCTACTTCCAGCAAGGTGCACCCAGCTCCCTTCATGCTCCTTCTCCAATTTGTCCAGATCAAATTCCAACCATTGCCTCTGAAGTGCTTGCAATCCTCCTTAGTGGGTATTTTTGGATTGTGCATTCTCTGTTGTGCCCTCCAGGTAGAGCAATTCAGCACTGTGTAGTCACAGAGGTGAAAATACCATCCTCTGCTTCTACAGAGTGTGCTGCCACTCTTGTGGCTGGGTCCCTGTTGGGCCAGAGGCCACCGAGAGACAACTGTGTTAATAAAACAGTTCGTTCATCCATCAGCTCACCTTACCCTGGAGTCTTCCTAGTCCTTGTACGCCTGGTTCAGTGGGAGATAAGCAATGAATCCTGCGGTTTCTCCAGGCTCTGAAACATATTTCAACAGCAGCGAGTCTTTTGAAGTGTCACCTTTCAGAGGGTGAAGTGCAGCAGCTCAAGGGATCTGAGACAGGAGATCCAAAACTCTGTGAGAGAATGGCCTTTATCTCAGGGACAGCCTTGATCCATGAATAAACAAGCTCAGCACAGAGACCAACCTGCCTGGCTCTCCAGTAGAAAACGCACTGCTCTGTGTTTTCCCAGAGGGACACATTTTATGTAAATAATCATGAAGAAGTACAAATGGTGCTTGGCTTTAGCAGCGGGTCAGCGTTAACCCTGCCATTGCTCAGCGGAGAGCAGAACATCTGCGCTGAGAGCACCCTTGTTGCCGTACTCACGGTGAGTTGTGGAGTAAAACCACAAGGAAAGAAATCACAGGATTCTTCTCTGAAAAAGCAGACAGCCCACAGCGGAGATGGAGTCCCTTTGTTAGAAGAGTAGTTCACGACAAGAACTGTGAGACCCGTGCTCTTCTACACAATAGGCTTCACCTTCAGAAGAAGCCTCTCTGCAGAGGACAGTTTGTTCCTGTCTTTCAAACTGCTTTCACTACAGAGAGAGGGTTTCAGTCTTCAAAATGCTTCTCTAGCATTAAGTTCCCTTCGCATCAGTAATAGTTAAAAGAAGCAGAACAACCTCATTGTCAAAGCCAGCCCGTTGCTGAACAAGGAGAGCTGGCTCTGTTCCCTGAGCCAAGCTTGAGTTGTTCCCAGCAGATGGCACAAGTGGTGGAGCTGCTTCACTTGATGCTCTCAACAGCAAGGTACCTGCCCCTAGGTGTCTGGCTTCTTGCACAAGAAGAGCAAACCAGAGATTTGTAGCACAATATTGTATTTAAATTGACAAACTTTCGATTCAGAAATAAAATCCTGATGAGTTGCTCAATTTTTGTATTTTTTTTGGTCGTTTTTGTGGACAGCAATAGGTCTCAGACGATGTGGATACCAGAAGCAAACAGTTGATGGCACTGCATGATCAGTGTCCCTGCAGTTGATGTCTCCCTGGCTACCCAGCAGTCTTTCTCTGAATGAAAAGGGAAGGTGTTACACTTTAATGCTGCAGGAAAAACACTCACAAAATGTAATCATTACCTACTAAGTCTATTTTATTTCTTGCTTCTTCTGTTACTCATTTTCTCTATCTTCTGCTCTATGTATGAAAGCCTACAGGATGTTTCACTTGTTCTAGAGCTGGATCTCACAGATCACTAAATAGTGTATTAGGTGATGGATCCCAAATGGAATTAGCGTGGTCTGTGACAGCTATCACAGCTGCCCTGCTGGAACTCATGGCTGGGGTGTCCAGTCTGCTCAGTGTATTAAGAATTTCATCATTTGATAGTGCTGGTTGTGGTGCTGCTTTGAACTGTACGTGTTGAAGATCAGGAGGATTGTAAGGAAGCAACACATAACACAAACCAGGAAAACAATCGGTATTTTTTTCATGAATATTTCTGCAATAGGAAATAAAAAAGCCCCAAGGGAAGAATTTCTACAGTTCATGTCTGTCTTGTATTTTCTCTGTACATAAACTGCTTGTGATATTACAGGCAGCTGTGATGAAGTTAAAACTAGAATTGATTTAGTTAGAATTAAATTTACAACCAAACTGGGATCAGGGTAAACATCTTTCATGGGACAGAATTAATATTAACGTTATTATTAACTTTAATTAAAGCAACATTTAAAGCAAAGAGCAGCAGGTTTTCCTCATGGTCCCTGCCAGCTAAATGCTAGACTAAATAATACTTTGTTTGGGCATCTTTCAGTTCTTCTTTCTGTCCAAGGAATGCAAGGGGTTTAGTACGGCTTTTCTATTAAATGCAATTTGGACTGAAGTCAAATGGCTATTTTAATTTGAAAGCGTTTAAAGGTCTGAAGGTGACTTTAGAGAACAAAGTTAAGAGCATAATTGCAGAGCAACAAAGCAACATTTAAGAAGTAACTGTGAGAGCGTGAAAATATAAATGACCTAAATAGTATAAAATAGTATGATGGGAAATATGGGTAGAACAAATGTCTTGGATGGGATAGGAATTCAGCTCCAGGAATGCAGTTTTGGCAGTGGTGTCCCAAACAGAGAATGCTATTTCTGGGGAAATGCACTGACCTTTGGGTCATGAATTAAACTCAGGTAATTTATGTTTGGCTCATAAATACTGGCAGTGCAAAAACCAAGCAGAAATGGAACAGAATATATTGCTGTAAATTTTGTAGCCGTTGAGACCTGTAGAGTTGTCATGTACATCTGATGCCAGGTAATGCCTAAAAAAATTCAAGCCAAGGAACACATAGCAAGCCCTTCAAAGCTGCCAACTCAATGACCTTAAAGAAATCCAGTCTCAAAGCAGCACATTAAGAGAGGTTTGAAGAGATAACTTCCCCAGCCCCAATCTTTATTTATTAGCTGTTTCTGACAAGTCCTAAAGAAAGGCAAATGTCTTGATATTTTGAAATTGCATGGCAAGTGTTCATTTTATAGGAAACTCTGATCTTTAGGAAATACCAATACTATTCCATTTCCTGATTTCTCATTCTTTTTCTCTCTTGGTATTTAATACCAGTCTGCTGTGCAGATCTTCCAAGCCTGTGTCAGTTCCAAGGCTTGGCTGCCTGGGGCTCGCAGAGTTCCAGCTTCCTCACAACCAGCTATCTTCCAGGTGCCTTTGAAGTGTGATTTCTGCTTGAAAAGTAGCTATGGAAGAAATATACCTCCATGTTGTAATCCGAGTTAGATCTGTTAAAATTTTCATAATGTTTCAGTCCTCAGCGAGTGCAGGTCAGTTGGACTTCTTCATGAGGAGATGCAGCCAAAGGAGAAACCTCCATTTGGCAGGAGGATGGATCCCTTTGGGGTTTGGTGAGATCAGACTGGGCCCCTTCATGGCAAATATAGGATAAACCTCTCTGTAATTCACGGAGTGGTGGAGCTCCTTCTTTGGTATAAAGCATAGGGGAGCCTTGCATGATGTTTTCTCTGAATGTCTCTGGGGAAAGGCAGCTTCTTGCACAGCAATATGTATCTGTTTCAGGCCATACTTCAAAGTCCAGCCTGGGGTTTTGGTGTTTGCTTTGCTCCTTTTAAATAGGAACTATCTGAAGGCCTAAAAATCTGAAGTTTAAAGAGCTATACAAGCTGCCTAGAGCTCTGAAAAGTTTCTTTATAATTAGAATAAAGGCATGAAATATTTAGCCTTCATCCTGTGCAAACCTTGACTTTCAAAAAAGAATTTATAGCATAGAGTGGAGTTTTATCTGCTCCTAAATAGGACCAGAATTTCTCTCCTTCCATTTTGCCCCAAATCTCAAATTCTGGTGTGTGATGAATCAGTTGAAGAAGAGGAGATGACCATTCCTCTGCCTCCAGTACAAATGACTCTCAAAAACTTTCTCAGGGGAGTCAGGGTGAGAGCTCTGAAGTGGCATGTCTTCAGCTGGATTTCTGTTCTTTATTCTAGTTTGTGGTTCAAGGTGTCTTTTTCTTTAATAAGCACCTACCACTAGACCATTAATAGTTTAACAGTCCACAGTTTACTAGCAGTCAGAGCTGGAAAATAATTCAGAGGATGGCATAGGTCTGATAAAAGGATTAATAAATCACAGCACCGAGAGCTGAGAGTTCAGTATTGTCTGACACTGGCACTAGGGATTATTTTGTATATTCAGTGCTCTTAATTGCTTTTTCTCCCCAGAAGTTCCATGTGCAGCTATGGGATAGTCTTTCTAGAGCTTTCCCAAACAAACTGAACTGATTTCTTCCTAATTTATATTTAAACTCTTGTCCTTACAGCAGACTTTTGTATTTGAGGTGTACTGATAGGACTGTTAAACACAGAGTGTATGGGGTGACTCCTTCTCTCACTTCCATCATGGCAAATGTAGAATATTTTTGCAGAATAAAACTGCAAACAATTCCAACCTAGCTCTGCTATTCCACTTCTCTTGGAATTGTTCCATCTGTTTCCCTGAAAATGAAAGTCTGTTTTTACTCCTGCCACCTGCTATTTCCATATGAAAAAGCTGTTTTGTTATAATGAAGGTACCATTTCTCCCAAAGGCAAACTAAGGACATTTCATCACACTGATCTTCCTGAAATTTCAGTAACCAAATTCAACATGTTACTAGATTTGATCTATTTTTTTTTCAGAAAGCTGTAAAGCCTTTCAGGGGAATCTCAAGTTTTGTCTGTGGGTATTTACAAAACAAAATGTCATCTCTCTGCCGAACTGCAAGACAGTCTGATCTGGCAAAACATGAAGGAGAATCCAAACCCAAGATTTACTTTAGCTTTGAGTCTTATCTAGTGACACACATTTGGAAACCAGGGTAAGATTTCCAACCACAGACCATATTTTTTGACCGAGGCACAAGTGAAGAACACTGTGACCAAAAAGTTTCTTCACAGCGACCTCTTGATGCGAGCAACAGCGGAGAGTTGAGGTGGCCTGAGGTTTGTTTTCTCTGCAAGTCAGCTTTTTGCAGATTCACTTGTGTTTTTTAAGAAAAAAAAATAAGCTGCCCTTTGATTCCAGGAGAAACTCTCCAAATGAGTCACCTTTGACACTTGCCTTTAAAAATGAAACTGCTTAACATCATCAGCACTGTTCTTCCAGCAGTATGGGTTAGTCCCACCTTCCAGGAGGAGAGCAGGAAAAAAGTCAGTGGAGATGATCATGGGCCATCCGAGTTTCCTCAGCAGGATTCCTAGGTAAGAATCAGGGAAAATCAATCCTCTTCTTAATGTTTGTAGAGATGAAAAAAATTATAAGGTCACCTTTTTGGAGCAGCGCAGACACAAACATGAAATCAGAAATGATTGCCAGGGTTACACAGCCCCTGTCAGCGCTGTATCATTTCTCCTGGTAGCCTGCCATCCTCCTTGGTTGAGATAAGCTCTTTCCTCTGCCCAGGGTTAATAGGTGTCATCAGGGTTGAAAAGGAATAGGCTGCATTAAAGGCTGAAAAGAAGACAGCTGAATTTTTGCTCAAATTCCCAGAAAGCCACCAGCTGTCACCAGATCTCTGGCCAGGATGCTACAGCTGGTCTGAGACTGTCCAGGTTCAGAAAAACACACTAGGAGTGTTGCTTCTTTTTGATTCCTTTAGTTCTTGACTAAGGTGAATCCTGCAGGAATAAGGACTGGGACCTGTAACAGCCTGAGGCTTTCTTGAAAATCCCAACTGAGACTTCCCTGTTCATATTGAAGATCTGCCTGGTTCTGCAAAACATCATTATTTCAGGCCTGATTCATTTACCGAATACTCACAGATCAGCCAGAGGCCAGGACAGTACATGAGAACGTGTTAATGCGTTTACCATTGGATTGCCAAACATTATCTAATTATCTATGTTAATGCCAGCTGCCTTGGAACACAAAAAGCTCTTAATAAAGAAGCAACTGTGGTAAAGAAATGATCAAATGAAAATAGCAGAAGATGGCTCCCCAAGCTGGGTGAGTTTGAGATGCAAAGGGATAAGAAAACCATCATAAAGGCATGCTTAAACATTTTGCAAACATAAATGTATCAGGGAATAGAGTCATCTGTACTTGTAGCTCCAGGAACTGAGACAGAGTGTGTCTTTTTATTTTAAATCAGTTTTCTGCCAGATTTCTTGCAGGGAGCATTGCAAAACTGTCATGAGCCCTGGAACTGCAAGTGCCACCAGCCACTAGATGTCCCAGAGCTGCATTCAAACCTGAGATCCATCAGCTGCAGACAGAGGGAAGGCAAACTCGGAGATGCAGGAGAGAGGATATCTCTTCACAGACTGAGATGAGCTTTTGAGCACATATGTCCTTGTTTAGGCCTTGTAGTCATAGTGGTATCATAGCTGTGATGGTGTGAGGAAATAAGGAATCTGGACAAGTGGATCTAAAGAATCACAGATCACAGATTCACAGACTGGTGGGGTTGGAAGGGACCTCAGGAAATCATCCAGTCCAACCCCCCTGCCAAAGTAGGTTCCCTATACCAGGTTGCACAGGAAAGTGTCCAGGTGGGTTTGAACATCTCCAGAGATGGAGACTCCACACCCTCTCTGGGCAGCCTGTCCCAGGGCTCTGGCACCCTCACAGGAAAGAAGTTTTTCCTTAAGTTTTTCTGGAACTTCTGGTGTTCCAGTTTGTGCCCGTTGCCCCTTGTCCTGTCACTGGGCACCACTGAAAAGAGCCCGGCCCCATCAATTTGGCCCCCACATTTCAGATATTTATAGACATTCTACATCCCAAAGTTGGTCTTGCTTCATTTATTATGACCCCAAACCAGGATACAACAACACTGCTACCACTACAGGAAAGCAATGTGAGATGGGAAAGCCAACATTTCAGCATCTATAAGCTCCTCAGAGTAACCACACGGAAGAGCAAAAGAAAGAAGTATTTCTGCTGTTGTCAGTGGAGCCACGTGGTCTGCACGTGACGGGTCATATAAAGGTGCAATGTCAACTTGCTTTTCTTTTCCCGTTCCTCATTTGTGGTTTAGTGGCTTTGCTCAGCAAGTGGCAATGATGCAGTTCTCTATAGACACACTCATACACCGTTCTGTGCCCACTGTTTTTCCCTTCATTTAATTGCTTTGACACTATGTTCAGGTTTTGTGACCCTGCATGCAACCCAGGAGAAAGTTGTGAACTGCTCACTAAGAGGAAAGAAACAAAAAAATGGCTCAAGGGTGGCTTATGGTCCTTCCCACAAAAGTTCTTTAGAAACAAGCACCTTTGCAACATCCTGATACCCACAGGGCCTCCCTCAGCCCACGTTTAACCTCCTCTACTTCTCGCATTCTTGGCTAGCTCTTGTCCTCTGAACAATCTTTATGATGATCAATGCCTTGGGACCATATCTCTGCTTGTATGAAGCCTTCTGCTATGCTGGAGTGCTGTGTTAGGGCTCCCATATTTCCCTTCCCCATCTTTCCCTGCACAAGGGCTGTGCCATGGCACAGTGCGTCTGATACAACCCAAGCGAAATGGCTTTGCTGGACATGCCCAGCACATCAGCACTGAGTGGGCACAGCAGGTCCTTCCTTTTTGGAGTCTGCCAGACAGGCTGCACAGATACCTTGGGATTGCTCTGAATGTACCCCCAACACATGGTTGGGATTTTGGGGTGCTCAGAAATCCTGGGAAAAAAGCTTCAAAAGCCGACTGCTCCGCTTCCTGCTCTAAGGACAGTCCTACACATAAACACTCTGATTTTTTTCTGATTATTAGGGGAACCAAGAAGGCCATGGTCTTCTGACACATCCGAATCTGCCTCTTTCCTTGATCTTCTGGACTCACTTGCCACTCGGTTGCTATTTCTTCTCTGTCAGAGCAGTAATTCAATAACACATACCAGAGACCAGCCAACATGTCCAATAATGGAAAAGAAGCAATTTAATATGATTCATGATCAGTCACAACTAAGCAACAAAGCTAATTTTTTTGGCATTCATTCCTAGGATTAAAGATTCAAGAAAAAAACACATTCTTGATTAGAACTGAAGAAGGTAAAAGAGTCTGCAACCCACTCACAGATAGAAGGGAAGGCAAATGAATCCAGGACATCATTTTTGTAAACTACCCACTGCACTGCTGGATGAGAAAGGAGAAAGGGTCATGTTGTAGCACTGTGGTGCTGACACTCGCCTCTTCCCAACCATTCCTGCCAGAAGGTATAAAAATTTCAGAAGACAAGGCTGGATGTGATAGTATAAGGTTCTTGAAGTGCTGTGATGTCTTGCTTCCTTCCTTTTCCATACATCAGCTACAAAGCAGGATGAGATAGAAATGGGTGTCTAAAGCAGTTTTGGAGGCAGGAAGGTTGCATGGGGGCATCTGCTCTCCATTCTGGTTCAGAATGACTGGTGTCATTTGTGCTCGGCAGCTCCTGAGGATGAATGAGAGAGGACTAATGAGAACATCAGGAAGAAACCATCTATTAATGTTTCCCTTGGTAGGAAAATCCATCATGTCCTTCTCCTGTTCCTTCTACCTTACTTACAACTCAGTGACACTGGGTGACATTTTTTAGCTTAGTCATTTTATCAAGCCTGTGAGATAAATCACTGCCCAGTGAGAGAAATGAGCTCAGCAACATTTATAACAGCGTGGGGTCTCATGAAATCTTAATTTAATGACCTTTGAGTAAGAATAGAGGCAAATCTACACCTCTGTCAGGGGACCATATCCTGTCTGCCTGGGAAATGGACTCAGTCAAATCCTGTCATTTGCATCTCTGACTATTCTGAGCCTGTACTGCAAATGGGCCCAGGTCTCAAATGTTCCTCTCATTTAGAAAGTGCACAGAGAGCTGATTTCTGCAGCCAAAGCTACAGACGGAGGGATAAAGCCTTTTTCCCAAGGTGTGGGCAGTGTTGGTGAAAGAGCCGTCAGCAGGCAGGACTGCCAGGCACGAGCTTTTAGCTGGAAGCTCTAATGCCATCTAAAAGCAGGCAGGGAGAGGAGCAGGACAGGCTCCTGTAGCAAACTACCTTCACCCTAAAAAGCTGTCACGTTGTGTCTCAGTCCTGGAGAAGCCCCATGGTGGGCAGGAAGACAGCCAAGCCTCCATCTACTCATGATGTGACAGTCCCTCACAGTGCCTTGGCCCCTGGGGATGTATAGCACCGCTGTTAGCAGCATTAATAGAGACACTAATTGTAATAGATCAGGATAATGTCCTGGGAACCGCACCCCAAAACCCCAGCAATGGCAAGTTTGTACTGCAGCTGCACAGACCTTATAGCCAAAAGGCAGCAGGACAAAGCACAGGGGGGGTTGTCAGGCAGGTGAGCTCAGACTGCCCAGGCTGTCACACTCTTCCAGTCTTCAGAGGACTGGTGTTACTACCCTTTGTAACACATTCCTTTGATGCTTCTTCATATGGCCATTTCTTCATATGGCCACTTTTTCACATGGCCATACTTCTATGGTCTTCTCTGCATATATATCTAAATATAGAAGAAATCAGAAGAAACACTGAAGAAGATGTGATGCCACCATTCCCATGATTGTCATATCTATCATCAGTTATGGCTTGCTTGTGCTGGGTTTTATCCAAAAACATGGAAATAAGATATTCCTCGCCAGAGGGAACACAGAGCACAGTTTAGGGTGTGATGCAGCAGATGGAGGTGGTCCAGGCTGGCAGGGGACCATGATTACCTGTTTGGTTGTGTGGCTTTTGCTGTGGTGGCAGACTCCTCTGGTCCTGGGCAGAAGGCAGCCCCACCAACCAACGAGCCTCTTGCCTGCGAGGAAGCAAAGATAAAGCGTTTGGTGCCGGCTCTGCCTGGTGACAGGAGGAGGAGAGCTCCTCAGAAGTGGAAAGCTGGCTTTGCCAGAAAGCTGAACTCCTGGGTGGTGGGACGCGGCTGTCAGGAAGCCTGGCCAAATGTCTCAGAGAGCTTGTGACGTGGCACTGCCTCGCCATCACACGCACACCATCTGCCACCAGCCGTCCCCAAGCACAGCCTGAACGCCAAGCTGCTCTGCAAAGCAAGGCTGCAAATTAGCTGAAGGAGAAGGAGGCCGGTAACGAATGTCACCCCACGCAGGGGTGAAATGCAGCAGGAGAACTGCACAGCATCCTGCAAGCACCTGGCCCCAAGCGTCTCCCACAGCTGAAGCCAAGGGCTGCTCAGTCTGCCCAGCATGCAGCATTCACACAACCACCACCTCCATGGGGCAAAACAGCTTCATCTTCTGTGGCTTTCTCACTGCCAAAGGTTTGGAGAAACATCCAAAAAGAGAGGAGGCAGCCAGGGCTGTGCTCTGGCTCACAGCACCATGATTGACTCTGTGCTGTGTTGCTGTGGTGGAGCATGTGCATGTGTGACCCCTCGCACCTTGGTTAGCTGCAGCAGGTTGGGACCACAACCCTCCCACCAGCGAGGGGTCTACCAAATGCTGGTTATTCTGCTGATGTTGCTCATCTCCTGCAGCCCAGACACCCCTGGTTGCCCCATGAGATGCCACAGGACTGAGTCTGCCTTCCATCCACAGTGTGGTCAGGAAATACACACTGGTCCCTCCCACGGGTGCATGAGGAAACCTGGAAGTGGTGTTTGTTTTCCATAGGGCCACTCTCCTGCATATGGTCTGTTGCCTTCTTTACTGCCCAGTGCAGCTCCCCCGGAGCTGGAGGAATTTGCCATTTTGAGAGGAAACAGTTACTGATGAACACTCAGGGAGTCACAGATTTTACTCTCCCCCACCCTCTCCTTTCTGTCTCCCAATTTTCTTGCTGTTCGAGGCAGCCATCTGCTCTGCCTGCCCCGGGGCTCAGCCCTTGGGATAATAATATCTCTAAGCAGTCCTGAGCACAGGGAAGCTGTGAGCCAGCGGAGTGTGCAAGCACCAGGATGAGGACACCTCCTGGGAAATGAGTGAGAAAATAGAAGGCCCAGCCTCATCATCCTCTTGGAGCACTCCCATCACTTGGGAGGCTGGGACCAGCGGCTGAGAGAAGCTGCTCTGGGTTGTCACTGCTGCACATGGAGCAAACCTGCTCCAAGCATCTTTCTTGATTCCCAGGCTGTTTGGCACCTGTCTACCACCCAGCTCAAATTCAGAGACTTTGCAAAAAAAGAATGCCAATCTGATGAAATGCTTACTAGGAAGCATTCTCCCAGGAAGGAGAATGTGGCTTTATAATGCTGCTCTTATTCTCTAGGGTTTTACAACAATCAGCTGCAGCCCGACAGCATCGTGACAACCTCAGCAAAGCCAGAGCCATGCTGCAGTCAGCAGAAGCTGGACAGAAGGAACTGGCAGCTGTAGGATTGCCCCTTGCCTGACCTCCTGCAAGCTGGGACTCAAGTGCAGCTGCATGAGGCTGATAACATATTGCATTGCTTTGTGTGCACACCACAAAGCAGAAGGCATTGAGCCCCAGGACTCTTCTTAGCAAGAAGCTGGAATGTCACATCCAGCCTGGCTGGCAAAATTGATTCCTTCCTGTCCGAGAGCAGGGTGAGCTTCACAGGCTCTGCAATGGTCAGGTAGCACAGCCAAGGGTGGCTTATTGCAGCATAGGTTTGAGTTCCACCATCCAAGGCTTTTCCTTTCCATCCTCAGGAAACAGGACTGTGCTCCACTTTTTCTCTAAGAACTTCCTTCTTTCTCCCTGCAGTGCTGCAAGCCTTTAGCTAATGAGACATCCCCACTCTAGAAACTCTGAAGAGAAAAGCAAATTGTTGCCAACTTTCTGTGGCGTTCCTTTACAGGGAGTCCAATAAAGCACAGAAGTACCTCTGATTTGCTAGAAAGTAGGACTTTTTCCTCCCTAGAGTTTGTTTTTACTGCCGTGGAGCAAGCTGGAGTGCTGGGATCGACCTGCACCCAGGAGTGTGGTGGAAACAAGCCCAGAGGCAGGTGGAGGATCCCCAGCTCTGGTTCCTGGAGTGCAGGTAAAGGGCTCGATGCTGCTGCTCTGTTTGTGATCTCCTGGTGAGTTTTAAAGCAGAGCTGACATGCATGAACCCTGTTTCTCTTACCCTCCTGCCAGGTATGTGCTGTAAGTGCAGGACATCAATTCTGTGAGCAGTTAGCCTAAACAGAAGGGAAAGTTTATAGCAAACAAGAAGAGGTGACATGGTATGAGCCACAAACAGCCTTTCAAAGAGGAACCAGAGGGGCTGGGGGCTTTCTCAGCTACTGCTCCAGGCTGAATGGGGTCCTCCTGAGGTGGGGGTAGGGATAGTGCTGCAGCTCCACACCCATACAGGGCACCATGGCCAGCCCTGGCATTCCTACAGCCCACTTGGGCAACCTGGGGAAGGTGTCTACATAATCCCATGTTTACAAAATGCCCACAGTGCTGGAACTGGACACACTGGGATGACTGCTTCTGCCAGGGAAATGTGTTCGCTCAGGGTGACAGGCTGCCCGCAGCACTGCACAGGCGTGTAGGACAGGAAACCAAGGAGAACAAATATCCTGTCCAAATACCAGAGGACAGTGTGTAATTACCTGAGCTGGGAGCCAGCCAGGACTCCAGGAGTAATACAGGAGCAAAAGAGCTGAAAAGCGGGAGGGAGAGAGGGATGAGGCAGGTGGGTACCAAAGTACCAAGTGCAGAATTTGACTCCATTTTAGGAAGGCAATAGCACAGCACCTCTGCACTGTGGCCATCCTCTCTGATGGAGAGACAGACATGGTCCTCAGCATGCCCTCTGCTCCCAGTCTTCCCCAGCCATCCTGCTGCCCTCCCACCCTGTGGAGCTGGGGGCCTGCTCAGGGGCTGCGACAGCCCAGGTACTGGTACCATCCCTTACTGCTGCGACCCAGCCATAGCCCCTCGTGCTGGAGTTCACAGGAGCTCCACTGGCCTCTTTGCACTGGGCCATTTGATACCCTGTGCCAGTCCCAAGGTAAGTTTTTGATGCTGCTGGACCTGACCTACAGCCCCCTTGGCCCAGCAGAGCCGCTGGCTTTGGCTGAGACACAGGACCAGAGCCATGGCTGGGGGAGAAAGCAGTGCCCGGAGTGGGCAGGTGCCTGGCTGGCATCAGGGGATGTGTTTTAGGATCCAGGCACCGACCCCCAGCCTTGAACTTCTCTGGCTCTCTTGGGATCGCCAAAGACCAGCCTGGTCTGAAGAGCTGTGTTTCGGTGTCCCCTGGAGCACCAGGCTCTGCAGTTCCCTCTGTGGAGAAGCGAGCAGCCACCACCATCTCCTCCTTCCCATCCCTATCACTGCATATCCCATCACACTTTTCAAGAACAATTTTTAACCACCAGCCCCAAGTTTCAAAGTTAATTGGGGCTGGTGAGGTATAAATAGATGCTGGACCAGATGGAAACTCTGTCGTGATTTATAGCTAGCTGAGCCATCACATGTTCCACTTGTACTCTGAGCAAGGGCACTATTAATTATGACACTGCCCAGGCAGATCGCATGGGAGGTTGTGACAATGATATTCAAGCTGAGGACTTAAATATAACCTGGCTGTGACATTTTGCTGAGTGAGCGAGATGCAGAGAGGACCTGCCTCTTCCAGCAGCACAGTTTTGGGGCCATTTCTCCAGTGAGCCCCAGGGCAGCAGGTGTTTGGGAGAGCTTTGGATGGACAAAACCAACGTAGCTGCTCCTTTGGAGTGACTGTTCATTTGCAGGATCCTGCTTTTGTCCAGGCAAAGCGCAGTAAGGCCGAGGGATGTTTGTGCTGAGGTTGTATTTTCTCACTGTTCCCCAGCAGCTGCTTTGAGGAGACCCCATGTTACAGGCACTGTGATAAGGAAAAACTTCCTGCTCCAGACTGGGAACTAGGGCTGAGCTTCACCACAAAGCTTCTCTAATAGTAATTTCCCATCCCTGTGGAGCCCCAGCAATGTGCTTCTGGATCCTGAAACAGTCCTCAGAGGAAGGAAAAGGTCCCTATATGAGACCCCAGGAAAGGGAGGACTGGGATGAAGTAGCAGGAGATGATGGAGGCCAAGCCCTGGCTGTGACTGGCCTCTCCTGACAGCTACCCTCACTGCACAAGGCAAACTGAGCCCTGGCAAGAGAGCACTGCACGTTCTTGGCCTGAGCAAGCCCTTAAAAGACAAGTGGTGTGGGCATCCCACCCCACAAGCCCCAGGTCCTTCATTCCATGACTCCAGCTGGATATGGAGCATCGTCACACTGGTCTGGAGCACGTGTGTCCCCCCGAGGGGCTGCAGTCCAGGCTGATGAGAGCTGGGGAGAGGGATGGCTCCTTATTGTTTCCAGGGGAGATAGAAGGATCAAAGGACTTGCTGGAGGTCATCTAGGATAGTCTGGTGCTGCACGAGGTCTCCTGAGTTTCAGGCCTCTTTTCATCACTGCCCGTTTCTCCTTGTGGCCCACACTTAAAACATCTATTCAGTTATCCATTGTGAATTGGGATTTTGCTAATTACTGGCAGAAAATGAAGCCCAGGGCAAGGGGGATGACTATTCCTGCCATTCCCCAAGCCCCTTCTGCCTAAGGAGCAGATTCCCCATCGTTTATGAAGCAGTCAGTTCAAGAACAGTTTGCAGATGTCCTGATTTTTCTGGGAATTGCTGCTCAGCAGTAAAAATGAGAGGATGAGCCACAGCCTCCTCTTGCTTTTAGAAAGCATCGACCTTTTGCATTCCCTGCTCTGCATAGCTTTCAAAATACATACAGGTGTCACCCAGTACTGTCAGATAGGAAGAAATCTTTACAAAAGCTTCCTTGGGAACTCTTTGCATCACAAACTAAGTAAGATGTGCAATTACAGAGCCATGATTTAAGAACTTAAAACCCAGCTAAGCTCCATAGAAGGTATCAGACTTACAAACAATATGTAGGGAGAATTTAATCTTGCAGGGACTGTAGTTATTTGAGAGGAGAGATTGTGTTTGGGATTAAGAGCCGAATTATTGCCCAGGTTTTTATTAAATCTTTATATTTTCAGCCATACCTTTTTATGGCTGTTTTGGGACAGGAGCTGAGTTTTATGATGGGCATAAGTCCTGAAAAGTAGTTTGGATTCTCTGAAACAGGCAAAACATGAACAAAATGGATTTGGGCCTTATCTAGGTTGCTGGCTACTTAAAGCTCACACATGAGCATTTCATTAAGGCATGTGATTTTCCAGAAAGCACCAAAAGGAGGCAAAAAATTTCTAATTTCCCTAGTATTCCTAAAAACCTAAAGAAGCCCTGGGCACATAAACACAGCCCTCACTAGAAACCTCGCTTTCCGCCTGCACTTGCCCTGGGAAGTGCATCTCTGAGCACCCCTATTTTGAACTGATCTCAGTATTAACGCACCATAGAAACATTCACTTGGGGAAGCAATGTCCTCGTTATCTTAGAGCTCAAGGGACCAAAGCCCAGCGCCTCCTCTGGGATGCTGGGTGGGCATTAATGCACTTTGCAGGGCTCTGCTGGTGCCTGGATGGCCACAGCCCTGGCTGGACACGTGAGGTGGCTTTGCAGCAGCCGGGGCAGGTGGGGAGCAGGGGGCTCGGAGGCTGCCGGGGGCTCGTGCCCATGGCTGGGTCCACAGATATCGATCTTCTACATGACAAACGAGTCCAAACACACCAATGCCACATCTTGGTGTGCAACAGACGTATGTATGAAAGACGAATATTTGATTTAGAGCTGGCATTAGGGCTGTAGCAGAGAGGGCAGGAGCTGGGACAAACGCTTTTCCCCCTCGATGTCTCAGATTTAGGTAGTTTTACGCAGCTGGCAGCTGACTCCAGGACTGGGAGCTGAGCTTAGAGCCAAATGGAGCTGGTTGTCCCCAGCAACAGCGCGACATCCCTTTTCTGCTGTGTGATGGGTAATGTCATGGTATTAGAACAACACTGCCTGCAAAAATACTTGGGGAAGCAAAACCGAGTGTCCCTGGCTTGATGCAGGCAGCGCTGGCCCCTGTGTCCCCGTCAGCTTAGTGCCAGTCACCCGGGTGCGAGTGCTTGTCTTGCTGGGTGATGTTTAGCAAACCTGTTCATGTCTCTGCACCTCTGTTAAGTGGGGTGAGAAATGCAAAGTGCTTTGAGATGCTCTGTGGGAAATAATTCACTCCTATTGCCAGATCTGAGCATGTTAGCATCATTTTATCTACCAGGAATGCATGTTCATGCCAGGTGAACATGGACATAGATCGCACGTTGTTAAATGAATCAGAGGCCAGGAGTTGGGAGAAGGAAGGAGCAGTCTGGGACAGGGAGCAAAATCCTAAGCAGACACTTACTGAAGTGTTTGTGGGTCAAATCCAGGGTACCAGAAACACTCCAGCCTCAGCTGCAAAGAAAAAAACGCATTTGCAGGTGTTCAGGCTCCACATTAGCTGAGGAGCAAAGCTGCTTCAGAGACTGGAGCCTGGTGTTTGTGGTGTTTGTTTGTGGTGTTTGTTTGTGGTATTTGTTTGTGGTGTTTGTGGTGTTTGTTTGTGGTGTTTGTGGTGTTTGGTGTGGTGGTGGGAGCAGGGCTGTGTCTCTGTGCCTGAGCCCTGCCGTGAGCACAGCTCCTGTCCAGGCTGCCCGGTTCCTGCTGGGGCCAGGCACTGTCACAGCTGACACAGGGTGTTTGTGGTGTTTGTTTGTGGTGTTTGTGGTGTTTGGTGTGGTGGTGGGAGCAGGGCTGTGTCTCTGTGCCTGAGCCCTGCCGTGAGCACAGCTCCTGTCCAGGCTGCCCGGTTCCTGCTGGGGCCAGGCACTGTCACAGCTGACACAGAGCAGGAGAAATGGTCTGTGCCCTGTGGCCTCTCGCTGCCGTGCTGCTGGCTCACCCGCTGCTCTTTAATGGGTCACTCTCCCTGGCTGCTTTGCCCTTTCCAGCCCAGTGCAATTGCTTGATTTCTGCTGCAATTCGCATGGTTTCCTAAATTGGGTCAGTTTGGGCAATTCCAGCTTGTGCCAGGTCCCAAAGACCTTTTCCCCTTTGCACTTTCCATCAGAAGAGGCCGAGGGAAAGCTGGGGCAGCAGCGTGCACTGACCTGAGGTGGGTACCAGGGAGCTGTGCCTGCTGAGAGCATCACGGGCACCACAGACACATCATTACTTGGGGAGCAGTGTGATAACATACTGCTCTGAAAGTGCCCTCCTTGTCCTGCTTGTCACCGTGCCTGTGGTCACTACAGACTGATCCAGACAAAGTCCTCTTTCTGTCAAACAGCTTCACAGTCGCTGGCTGCTGCTCCCGGGCCAGCCGGGCTCACCTGTAGCATCCTCCTGGGACCAGCACCATCCTCCCGGGGCCAGCA
>NW_010299437.1:0-210 GCF_000700745.2 Antrostomus carolinensis | reverse complement strand
GGCTCCTCCGCCGAGCGGGCACGAAGGCAACGGGCACAGAAATATTCAGCTAGTTCAGGGCTGGCTTGTTGTTAGAGAGAAGGCAGATTCTCTCGGCAGGATGAGCAATTCTAATTTATGGTGACAGAGGGAAGTCATTTGATGTTTTCTGGTGGCCGCACTCTTCTATCAGCCATAATGTAATCCCTGTTGTGCAGTGCACTGGCTCTG
>NW_010299436.1:0-752 GCF_000700745.2 Antrostomus carolinensis | reverse complement strand
CAGGATAGTATCCTTATAAGATCAAGAAAGACAATGGATTCTCGTTGAGAAGAGAAAATATTAGGGGGGAAAAAAGAGAGTATTACTGAAAGACTGTGTATGTTTTCACTTCTCAGTGCAAATTTGAGACTCTTTTTTGCAGGATAGTATCCTTATAAGATCAAGAAAGACAATGGATTCTCGTTGAGAAGAGAAAATATTAGGGGGGAAAAAAGAGAGTATTACTGAAAGACTGTGTATGTTTTCACTTCTCAGTGCAAATTTGAGACTCTTTTTTGAAAGAGCTTGAAAAGAGAGTATTACTGAAAGATTGTGTATGTTTTCACTTTTCATTGCAAATTTGAGATTCTTTTTTAAAAGAGCTTGGCTGTGTGAAAGAGTAAATGCTCAGTACTCTTTGATAATAGAAACCACTGAGTATGCTATGTGATGGTTTAATTTTGAAAAGATTAACTCTGATTTGTTGAAAACATTAGATGGAAGAACAAAGACTACATAAAAATTTGTGTTGTAATTTAAGTATTTACCAAGTGTGGATTACCCTTTTTCTACTGTTTCATTAGTTACATTTGATGAACATTTATCTAATGTTCTTTTTAGAAGCAAACATGAAAAACAAGCTAACAAACCAAACTAGTTGAACAGTTTGAATTGTTGGTGCTCTTGGAACTTTATTAGGACTGCTCTTTTTGTGTAAAGAGAAAATTAGGGGGAAAAAAAGGATGTCTACACTAAGACAAAAGATCATTAAG
>NW_010299435.1:518-910 GCF_000700745.2 Antrostomus carolinensis | reverse complement strand
GGCGTGGCCGTGCTTGCCGGTTTTGGAGGTTCTAAGAGGTTCTGGGTGTCTCTAGGTGGGTCTTTAAATGTCTCTAGGTGGGTTCTATGTGCCTCTCATTCGGTTCTAGGTGTCTCTAGGTGGGTTCCAGATGCCCCGTGTACCTTGGCCGTGCTTGCCGGTTTTGGAGATTTGAGAAGGTTCTAAGAGGTTCTGGGTGGTTTTGGTGAGGTTCTAAGTGTCTGTAGGTGGGTTCTAGGTGTCTCCAGGTGGGTTCTAGGTGTCTCTAGGTGGGTTCTAGGTGCCCCGTGTACCTTGGCGTGGCCGTGCTTGCCGGTTTTGGAGGTTTGAGGAGGTTATGGATGGTTTGGGGGAGGTTCTATGAGGTTCTAAGTGTCTCTAGGTGGGTTCTA
>NW_010299435.1:0-249 GCF_000700745.2 Antrostomus carolinensis | reverse complement strand
GGTTATGGGTGGTTTGGGGGAGGTTCTATGAGGTTCTAAGTGTCTCTAGGTGGGTTCTAAGTGTCTCTAGGTGGGTTCTAGGTGCCTCTAGGTGGGTTCTAGGTGTCTCTAGGTGGGTTCTAGGTGCCCCGTGTACCTTGGTGTGGCCGTGCTTGCCAGTTTTGGAGGTTTGAGGAGGTTATAAGAGGTTCTGGGTGGTTTTGGGGAGGTTGTATGATGTTCTAAGTGTCTCTAGGTGGGTTCTAGGTG
>NW_010299434.1:8388-26931 GCF_000700745.2 Antrostomus carolinensis | reverse complement strand
GAAACAGGGCCCAGCTCCGGGCAGCGGGTGCTGCGGGGAGGGAAGGGTTTTCTGTAAGCCCCAGGGCCCACACGTAGGGCTCAGCACCTTCCCTGGTGCCAAGCAACCCACCCAAGTGCCCAGCATCCCCCTCCCAGGCTGGGACATAACCCATAATCGGCAAGGGACAGCTCAGGGGACCCAACTGCTGCAAGGCTGGGCTGCTCTGTCCCCCTTGGGGACTCCCCAGGACATAAGGCAGGCACCAGCAGCTATGCTGGGAGCTGCTCTCCCACGCCGAGGGGCACGCTTACCTGCTGTGGGGCTCCGGGAAGGACAGGGGACGGCAGGGTGGTGACACAAACTCTTCCTGTACTAGAGCCCAATGAAGGGTGGGGAAGAGCTGAGCTGCCCCGCAGGTCCAAATGGGTCAGGAAAATGGAGGCAGATGGAGGCCAGGAGAGCAGCTGAGTGTTAAACTTTAATAGAAATCCTTGAGAAACAAAGAGAAAATAGAGAGCAGAGCCCAGGAGAAGAGCACCAGCCTGCAGTCCCTGCACACATGCTGCAGGTCACCTGGGAGAGCTGATAGCCTCAAGAGGACCCTGGCAGCCCTACTGTCCCCACAACACACCAGAGATGCATTGGTACCCGCAGGCTCTCCCGAGCAGTGATAGTGCAAGCCCGAGGTTTCCTCCAGGCCCTGTGGCTGGGGAAGGGCAGGGCATTGGCACAGGCATTCAGGAAGGAGAAAATGGGTTAGCTGAAAGTCCCAAGCTCTGATGCTTCCAGAGGAGCAGGCTAGTGGCTGGGGACTTTTCTCCAGGGACCAGGCTGCAGCAGGGCAGGAGCAGACTTGGCTCCCAGCAGCTCAGGAGAAGCACAGGGAGACACAGGCAAGGAAGGGCTCAGCCCGTGCTGGTCATAGGAAGGCCAGGCTGACTCCAAGCTCAGCAAGCTCCCACGTAGCAAAGAAACCATCACCACCACATCAGGCTTCAACAGCAGCCCAGGACAAAGGCCAGACAAACCCCACTTCCCCAGGCTTTGCCATTTGTTTTAAAAATAGAAGTCACACAGCTCTCCCCTCTGCACAGTAAAACATCCCTCTCTAAAAACAGCCCCACAGGCAAGTGTGCAGCGCAGGGACCCCTGCAGTCCTCGCTCTCCAGAGCCAGCTCCTGTCTCTTCCTTTGAGGTAGGTTGACGTGTCCCCAGGGAGGGACGGCAGCTGCCTGGTCACATCACCAGGGCGGTGTCCGAGAGACAGGCAGCAGGCTTCTGGTCAGCTCCACCAGTGCACTTGTTGAGAGGTAAGCTCTGAGTAGGGCTGGGCTCCAGGCATCTCCTGAGGTCCCCACCAGCTGAAGGGAGGAGTGTGCTGCAGGAGAAAGGAGACCCCGTGCTGCTTAGAGGCAGTGAGAAAGGATGAAAAGGGCCATGGTGCAACATTCATCTGCAGTATCATTATACACAGAGCTGCCAGGCTCATCTACTCAATCTCCCAACCTGGGCAGCACCAGTCACCCCAACAGACATCCAAGACATTGATGAGACTTTAGAGTGACAGCTTGATCTCCCTGCCTGCACACAAACCCAACTCCCCTGGCACGGGAACAGGAGCAGGGATGTCCTTTCCCTTAACATCAGAGACTAGGTCTCTACTTCAGCTCACCCAGATGAACCCCAGTCCTCCACCTCTCTGCAGAAGGCTGTTGGGAACAGGACCTATTTTGCAGCCCAGCTTTGTTCAGGGAAGCTCGCAGAGTGCAGCTGACCCAGAGGCCTCACTGCTCCCCCAGCCCCACAATGCAGCTGAGACCCTCTGCTCACTGCTGGCCACATCAGAGCCCACAGAAGTGGTGCAAGTCCCTGTGTGGAACACCTTGTCAGCGTGTCCTGACTATGACAACCCCAAACATCACCCAGTCTGGCTGTTCTGGGCCTCGCTCCCATCTGAGCTGGATGTACAGTGCCAAGGAGACATGCTCAGTCACATAGACATCATGCCAGCCCCACCAGTTGGCTCTCCAGAGAGCAGAGGCTGGCTTCAGAGCCTGCAAGCCAACCTGTTCCTCTGCCCTTAAACAAAGCTGCTTTCCCTGCTGCCAGTTCTCTCTCAGGACACCAGTCCTAAAGCCACACTGTGAACATCATGCATGTCACAGCCAGTGCAAACTCACCCCAGTCTGCCCAGTTCCAGTTTGCTGAAGCCATTTGATTGAACACCAGTCTTCTGGAGGAAGAAAGACTTTGGCAACGACCACTGCAGGAGGAGAGAAAGACAACCAAATGGCTATTTAAGTCATGGCAAAAATCTCCCAAGCCTGCTGTGCTCTGCCATAGACTGCCCTGCTGCGCTTCAGCTTGAACTGCCTCACATTGTCACTGCCACCAGACTGTTCCCAGAATAGCAAACAGAGCAGTCTTTGCTCTCTGCTTAATGAATCCCTCTGCTGTAAGTGGGAGCAGAGCATCTCGAGGTCAGAAGAGTGGGTTTCTTTCACTGGAACAGCCTGCTGTAAGGCACAGGAGTGACAGACGGAGATGGCTCCCTCACGGAGGGGAATAAAGGGCGGGCCAGGTGCCAAATATGTAGGGCTGTGCCCAGTGCACCCAAGGATATTCAGATGCAAAGTACTTGCAGATCTGATATACTGGGTGGACTTCATGTTGTTGGGAAATAGAGAAGGGTGGGTTTTTCCAGATGCCTGCAGGCCTTGGCAGAGAAGGAAGATGACAAATAGGTAGGGCAGGCGTCACAGTAAGCAGAACAAGCAGGCTCTCTGCCAAACTCTGCCCAGGCAAACCACCACCTCTCCCTAGCTTACCCACCGCCATACGCACCGCCTGGGCCAAATCCGTCCCTGCCCCAGTGTGGTAGCCTTTGACACACCAGTTCTTCAGTAGCTCCAGACCTGGTAAGTGACAGAAAAGACAAGAAGCGAGAACGAATGACCAAGTTTGCACGGAGTTAAGCCTTTCCAGCTCAAGGCACACAAACATGCTGCACAGGGTGAACAGACTGTGCAGCACATGCTATGCAATAACTACTTGAGCACGTGCCTGAGCCCCAGCAAACACGGGGTAAAGCAAGGGCGTTCACCCTCTGTACAGGGAGCAGCAGCGCGGGCTGCGCAGCGCCTGCCTCCCTCCCTCCCTCCCACGGAGCCAGGCGCACGGTGCAGCAGGCTCAGCTGAGCACAGAAACTGGGGCAACGTGGGATTTGCTGAATTAGACCAGACTGGCTGTCCCCCTGAGCCCGGTGCCTGCCAAAGGTAGCACCTGATTTGGGCTGCACCGGTGAAAGTTCTTACAGTGCAAATGTAGAGCAGTTGCTGTCACCAGCCCCTTTCCCAGGGGAGGGCAGCACGGGCAACCTCCTCCTTGCACAGCACCCATCAGCTGCAGCATCCCAGTGCATCATCTCCTCCTTGCACAGCACCCATCAGCTGCAGCATCCCAGTGCATCATCTCCTCCTTGCACAGCACCCATCAGCTGCAGCATCCCAGCGCATCATCTCCTCCCTGCACAGATCCACCCAGAACCCAGCATGGGCTGAGACCTGGTCTCCATCCCTGGCAGAGGGCAAGGCTGGCATGGACCAAGCTCACCTGGTGTGTGACTGGAAGGCAACGTTCCTCCAGATGCATACAAGATGCTGCTCCAGAGCACGGGGAGGTCACCTTGAAGCAGAGCCATGTGTCTGACCACACTGAACAGGCTCCACTTCCTCCAAGGCCTCCTCCTGCTACTTGTCCCTGCTTACAGCCAAGCTCCCTGCTCTCTGCTAATCCAGAGATCTTGGGAAACCCAGGCCTGTTCCCTCCCCATTTTATTTTTTAAGATCCTTAGAGCCACAGCACAAGCCAAGGTACCTTAAAATTTAAGAACCGGCAGAGGAATGGCCAGGAACTTGATGCTGTCCAGCTGAGGTTACTGTGTTTTGCTACATGACACCAGCCCTGGCTATAGGAGGAGTCCTTGCTGCCCAAACTCTGTTCCTCAGTGACCTTTCAGCAAGCCCCAGGACCTCGGAAAAAACCCCCAGGTATTGGGGGCTGAGGGCAGCAGGGCAGCTCGGCAGCTCTGCCCCAGCTCTGTGCACCAGCCCAGGCTTTGCACCTTGCTGGCCAGGGAGAGAGGAGGGCTGCATGGAACATAAGCAAATGGGAAGGGGCCGGAGGAGCTCAGGTTTTGCTCAGAGGTGAAGAGCAAATCTGCTCGCTGGGCTGCTCTGGGGAAGCTGGAGCACTGAACCAGGACCCCAGCCTGAGTGGCAAAGTTCAGGGCAGCACTTCAGTGCAGACGATGACAGGATCTTTCTTCCAGCTGACAGGAGAGCATCCAGCAAAGGTATTAGCGAGGCAAAGGATGACACATGCTGACAGTGCAGCTGGAGAGGGCTATGAGGTTACTGTCTCTCTGTGAAAGACTGTTACCAACCCCTTTGATATTTGCTTTAACACCAGTGAAAAGTCACAAAAGCTTTTTTTTTTTTTTTTCTCTGCATGACAGCCAGGCTAGGAGCACAGTCTCCCCGGTGGAGGGCTGGCTCCTGAAGCCTCTCCAGATAGATCAGATGCTGGCTGGAGAGCCCTGAGCCACAGTCTCTTTCTTTTTATGTTCTCTAAGCCCTCACACAGGACGTCACTGGTTCTCTCTCCTAAATAGCCTCTACTGCTGCCCTGATAGAGACAGCCCTGGGTGAGAAGGAATTGGCCCAGCCCAGCTATGCCTCATTAAAGGATGTTTTTTGTTAAAATACAGAGTTGTGTCCTGGAAAGGTGGAAATGATAGCTAGATTTCTAGCATCTAGGAAAAATTCCTCTGGGTGCATGCTGAGTTTTTCGTCAATTAGAAAGCAGCAGGAGACCAGGGAATAGGCACAGTTTTTCCTTCACTTCACAGATCACCTGTAAGGAGCAAAGCCCAAAGACTCCAGCTGTTTCTCCCTCAAAAGGGGGCAGAGGAATGCAATAAGAGGCTAGAGCTACAGGTTGAAGGCAGAATCCCAGCCTTCTTCAGCCCCAGGACACCTAGAAGTGCTGGTGCTGCGTTTATCAGAGCAGTATACACCTCTGATCAAGTCAGAACAAGCTTTTAATGACATTTGAAGCAGTCAAATGTCCTATGGCTAGTGTGCAGGCAGGCAGCATCCTCGCAACATGCATAGCTCAGAAGCCTCCCATGACCGCTGCAGGCAGCCTGCCTGACTCACGTGAGTGTGCCCAGCTCTCGGATGGCAGTTACCTTTGTGTTTATTCAAGTAGTATTTGAGCTCCCACTGGGTCACCAGGATGTTGAAGTAACGAGGCTGCTCAAAGAAGCGCAGGTACCGCATGGAGATGTGCGTGGGGAACACTCGCTCGAACTGCCCACGCCGGGAATACTCATCCTCTGTCTCCACCAGGATGCGAACGTCATCTGGGGTCAGGATGTCCAAGACAGAAGAATAAAAATCCTGCAGGTAAGAGCAACCCAGGGTCAGGGAGAACTGAACTATGTTTTCTCAGTCCCTCTTCCCACCTTCCCACTCCTCAAACCCTCCAAAGGTCTCCATGTGTCTGAGATCTCTGGGTCACAGACCATGTGGAAAATGAAGAAATCTAGGCTGAGTGGTGACATCAACACTGCACAGAGCTGAGAAGATCCCCAGTTCTCCAGCCCAGCCTCTCTTACAGGCACTGCCAGGTGGCACACAAGACAAGCGTCCCTGCTAACCTGCACAGGGTCAGCAGGCAAAGGCTATGAGAGCTGCGCAGACACGAGGAGGAACAGACAGTGCTCAGACGCTGTTTGAGGACTGGTGGGTAACGTGCCCCTCAGCATGTGCCTATTTTAATGTAAAGATGAGACACTGCAGCAGTGGCTTAAGCAAACTCAATTTATTTTTGACCAGTTGTCTTGTAACCCTCTGGAGCCCCAAGTGCTCCCCATCATCTGTCTGTCCCCATGGAGGGGCACAATCTGGAGAGGGACAAGAGACAGACACGTGGGACTGGTTGAGACAGTGGCTTGGCAGGATGGTGTAAGTATCAGAGGAGATTGTATTGTACCTGGTCAGGTATCTTCTGCGTCAAGTAATAGGCCTTCTTCATCTTCTCTGCTATGAAATGCTCAGATGCTGACTTGGGCTTCTCCTTCAAAGCACTGCCCAGACTGAGGACACAAGAAGAGGCAGTAGAGTATTTAAGCAGAGAAGATAAAATCCTGTCATGGCAGAGCTGTTCCCAGCAGCTGTGAGAGCAGTGACACCCTCAGGAAGATGCCGTGGAGGAGAGAACACTTTCTCCAAGGATTTCACCAGTTCTGAGATCAGTGATGCACCCACAGCTTTGTGCATCAGCACAGGACCCAGGAAGGATGTGGGCAGGAGAACAGGAAGGGTGCTGCAAGGTCCTCGCTAAGCATTCCAGCGTTCCTTCATCCGAATGGTGAACCATCACCTCACACCCACATAGGATGCAAGAGGGCCAAAGACACACCATGACCCGATTCACAGCACCTGAAGCGTGGTGGGATCTCATGGTTACATCCTGCTTGGAACACAGCTTCCTAACTACAACAACAGGGCTGGGGGTAGGAGTACTCGGTACTGACACTGTGCAAGGAAGGAGAGAACTCTTAAATCAAAAACTTCCTCCTGCAACTTCCAAGAACTCTCAAGACTTGAATTCAGCTCCAGCTACATATGCCATGGCAAATCCCGGCCTTTTGTATGATCTGACCAGCAACCATCTAAACTATTCTAAGCTCCCAACTGAACCATTTAGGGATGCCAGAGTCAGTCCAACACATTTTAACACTTATATCAACACAGCTGATTTGTTCTGCTGCTGCAAAAATAATTAGTTGTGTGAAGATCCAAACAGGGAGAGCAGAGCCTCAGGACTGTGCTGCATGGTGCTTGGGGAACATACAGACCTACTGGAATTATGCCAATATACAAAAAACCCCTTCATTTCTTTCCCAGGGCAGGACATAAGGTTAAGCAAGCTTGCCCCCAGATGCAGGAACTCTGGTAATGCATCATCTGAACCACGCTAAGGATCTTCTTAATCCCCTGCAGGTCCCTCAGTGGACACCTGCCCTTCAGCACCTCCGCCGCAAGCCGCAAACGAGCGTGTGATCAAAGCGCCGCAGATGAGCTGGCGAGAGCTCCCCGGCTGGAACGGGCCTGCGCTCCAGGCTTCTCCCTTCGCTGCAGGCACAGGGCAGGTGAAGGGCAAGAGTCCCATCTTTCGGTGTGCCCATACATCACCACGTGCTGGTGCTCATCCCAGCAAGCTGCTCCTTCAGTGACGCATGGCCAGCAGCCTCTCGGCTGCAGGGAACAGGACTGGTTTCTTTCCCCACCGTCAGGTTTGAAACCAGTATAAACCCAAGCTGTGGTGAAACACAGAAGGAGCAGGGGCCTGGGTGGACACATCCCCAGGAATTAGCCTTATGCAAGAAACAGTCACGTTGGCTGCAAGGTAGGACTGTGCACACCTCTATCCATAGGTCTACAGGCTCTGACACCTGCAGTCCTGTCTAAGGAACATATCACTCCAGCCTTTGCAAAATAACAGGTGCTCCTCTTGCTCAAGGCAGCAGCACGTCAGCCCTGAGGTAGCGGGTAAGTGGATCCAAGCCCCAGCACAGCCAGCCAGCCCTCCAAGCAAATGGAGAGGCAGTGCAGCACAGCATCCCGATAGTTCTGGCCAGGGGAAGGAGAGAGCACGACTCGACTAACTGCAGAGCAAGCACAAATTACACTGGCCTCACTTCTAACTATGGACCTGCAGAGAGGGCATAAATCCTTCTGCTTTGAAGAGACCACAGGAACCAGATACCAGGCAATGATGCAAGTCCCCCAGACCCGTAGCTGAAGGACCAGCAAAGCACAGGCACAGGAACCAGTGTTTGCTGGGCTGCAAGCAGCCCCTAGATGAAATCCCTCGAGACAAAAACCTATGACTCTGACAGAGAAGGGGGCTGACCTGCAGGTAGAGCCACTTCTTGTCTGTGGCCTTGAGGCCCCACTGTCTGTGCTGGGCAGAACGAAGCCAGCGAGGTTGAGGAGGTCCCGGATCATCTGTCCCTTGATGCTCACATCCAGCGGGGAGTTGGAGTGGAGGCTGCAGGGAGGAAGCATCACAGCAGTCTGAGTGCTAGAATGGAGGCACCAAGCCCCACAGCCCTGAGATCACTCCCTGGGTTAATATCAACCAGGATACAAAACCCAGCCTGTCCCTCCCTTGCCTCATCACAGGCAGCCATGAGACACTGAGAAAAAATCCTGACAACAGCTCTTTGAATGAGGGCTCCCCATCAGAAATTGTTTATTTCTCCACCATCCCCAGAGCCCTGTGTGGGACCACAGCTCTGTGTCTGGCTCATGCCCATCCACTCTTGCAGGCAGGAGAGGCCATGCTCAGGTACACTGCAGCTCCGGGCCGTGCCTGCGCAGCCAACACCGCGCAGCCGGGTGAGCAAGGAACGGTGCACGAGGCAGTGGAACTGCTGATCGCTTCTGCCCACGCAGAGAAGAAATCTCTGCCATCACCTGTTCCCTACATGACACATCCCTCCCTGGCCTTCCCTGGCTCTAGCTGCAGCATGCCCAGCAAAGCTTTCTGAGCTGCGGATGGGTGTCGCTTCTAGAGACAGGGAGGACTTTGATTCCTGCAATCTGGAGAGGAAGGCTTCAAAGCCCACAGTCTTTCAGCATAGGGCACAGGGGACATCATGAGCCAAATTCACTTTGTGGTAAAAGAAAGGCTTTTATCCACTCTGCTGTGGCTCAGAATCTGCTTTACCTTGGGGAAATGTTGACCTCTAAGATCCAGGGCTTGAGGTTTTCATCCAGCATGATGTCAAACCCGAACAGTTCATGGCAACAATACGGCCGCCGCACATACATCTTCACCAGGCTGTTCACGTAGGGCTCAGATCTGCAAGCCAAGGAACAAACGCCTGTTCCCAGCACTCAGACAGCAGAGCTCTGGCTGTTCACAGCACAGGCCGACAGTTCTGAGAGCGTACGCAGGCACACGCTGCAGGAGTGGGTGGGCTGAGAGACCAGCGCAGGCCTGTGAGCTGCTGCTGCACTGTGTATGGATCCGGCACTGCATCCTGAGCACCCCTGCTCTGTCAGGCAGGATCCACCTCTGAACACACCCTCTGAACCAAGGCACTTTTCTTCTCAGGCACCCTGGCCAAGCAAGCGAGCGGGTGGCAAGCTGGGCAGAGTGCTGTGTTCAGGGCACCCTCTTGGCCTCCCCGCTGCACTGCAGGCAGCCCCAGGAAATGGAAGGTCTCTCAACCCATTACAGCTACTGCAGCATGAGCACAAGTAACAGCACGAAAGGAAGGATCCAGAGAAATCCTGAAGCCAACAGCAGCACTAGCATTTAGATTAAGAGCAAAAGGACTGGGCTGAGAGGGGACTGAAGAGTCAGAAGGGCCAGGGTGCACCCCACAGCCAGACACAGAGCAAGGAGTGCCAGGACTCACGCAATGATGGTTTTGATAACGATGTCCTTAATCTTCTCCCAGATGGCCTCACTATTAACTCCCTTCTGGGTCAGGTAACTCCAGAGAGCTTTGAGTGCCCTGGGAGAGAGAAAGCAAAGGAGGTAGCTCTGTAGCACCCTGCTGTCCAGCCCTGCTAGGGGAGTGGAAGCAGCAGAGGGGAGCCTTGACAAAGCTCTTTCCTGGCATGGCCATCCTTCTGCCATCCTCAAACCTCTCAGGTCCTGGTTGCTGCTCTCCCTAGCCTGGCCCCTGGTCTTGTAGGCCCAAGCTACTAGGAATATAAATCTGTTATAGCCTTGTCCCAGCACTGGAGTAATAGATCCCAAATTAGCACATAAGCAAGGTATGTCAGGCCCAGATCTTCTCTTCCCTCCCCCTCCATGTCCTCAGCAAACCTCCCCCTCGGTGTCCTCAGCAAACCTCCCCTTCCTGCAGGCCTTCCCCCGCAGCAATGCAAAGCAGCTCAGCATTACCCCTGTAAATCTTTTAGCTAGAGCCATTTCACCCAGGCTTGGGGGTGGAGAAAGTTCTTGAAAAATGTGGAGAACAAGATGGTAGGAGGGAGCGTCTCTGCTTTTATAGGAGTTTCCCACACCACACCGAGTGCTGCAAACTACCCTGACGCTGAGCCAAGGATGCTCAGATGTTGCTCAAGTGAGACCATGTGGCTAATGGCCAGGAATCCAAAGGTCACGCTTCCTGCATACAAGATGGAGTGGATTACAGACACTCTCATCTTTAATGTGGGAGCAGCCAACTTTGACTTGCACGGCAGTACCAAAAACCCACACATTCCCACCCCCATGGGATTTCAGCTGCTGGGGAACAGCAGACCCTTCTCAAAGTCCCAGTGGAGGAACAGACCACTGTGCAGCAGGTCCAGGCCTGAGAAAGCAATCCTGCCACAGCAAACCACCTTCTGCAGCTCTCTTTGAAGTGACGTAGCCGTGCCCAGGCCCATGAATTGAGAACTCTATCCTGCACTATTTTTAAGAGTTCAAACACTGCTGTGGAATCAGAGACAAGTGCCTGGGGCCTTGGATCAGTCCACGCATGGGACAGCAGGGAACAGGAACTCCTGCAAGATCGCAGCCCTCCTCTCAAATGCTTGGAAATAGCACCACTGCTCCTATTCACACAGACTAGCACAGAAATTATCCATTTTGCACCAGGACTGTCCCTTTGTCTGACTCCACAGGGAAGTCAAGAGTGAGATGGGCCGAAGCTCCCATCTAGCCAATTTAAACATCACAATTACCCCATTCAAAGTTCTAGCAGCAAAAAATCAGATTCTGCTTTAACCACAACCCATCACCCCTGCAACAGGGCAAGGGGATGAATGAGCACAGACGAGAGCAGTGTTGGAAGCAGGGAACAGCACAGGCACAGGCAGGATGAACGGCAAACACAGCCCAAGCAGCAGCGGACAGGATGAGTCACAAGCCAGGGAGACCATCCAGACTCCATCGACACTAACTCATGCTAAAATCACTCTGCTCCTCCAGTTTCCCCAAGTGGGAGCAGATGATACAGGAAGCACCTTCAAGTTTTGGGTAGGAATACTGAAAAAAGAGTAAGTTAACAGGGAATAGAAAGAGTTTCCCTGTGCCCTAAAAGCAGTACCTACCATTTGTGTCCCTGACAAGCAGTCTCATCCGAGTTGGACTTGTACTCCGTGTTCTTCTTGTTCACGCTGTAGTTGGTCAAGTGCATGAACTTGTTGCTGAGGCTCTTCATCGAGGAGGAGTACCTGGAGGAGGCAATAGGAGCACAAGCAGTCTGAGCTTGAACTGGCTGCACCGAGGCCCATGGAGCAGGCAGGAACTCTGTTCTCATCTCAGACCACTCTTGGCCACCCACCAGCTCTGCTGCCTCCCTTTCCCAGGCTGCCTGGAGCTCTCTGTCCCCATAGGCCCAGAGCTGATGAGACAAACCAAGAGAGACAGAGCAGGCTGCCTTGGGGCAGTGGGATGCAATCCCTCCCCTTACAGCATGTCCTTAAGAAAAGACCAGAGCAGCAGTGAGCAAAAGCACCGACGGAACTGCAGCAGCTTGAGGCAGTACAGTCATAACTGGAAGAAATGTCTCTGTTTCTGTGACGCCAGATCTTACACAGTATGAAGCACAGGCAGCATATTTCAAGAACTGCTTTGCAATGAGCAGACCTTGCCTTGGGAAAAATGGATGAACAAAACATCCTCTCACATTTGCTTTCAACACTGTCACCTTGCAGTGACTCTGTGTGTTTCCAGGCTGTTTCTTAAGCAGAAAAGCTACAGCTTTAAGCATCACCATATACAGGATGACTCCCTCCTGCCCCAGCCGAGGCAGGTACCACAGCCACAGTGCCTTAGAGCTGAGGCAGCCCCCCAGCACTGCTCTCCCACACAACCTACTTGCAGCTAGCAAAGCGAACCAGTCCATCCTTGAACAGGTAGACCCTGAGGGGATCATAGCAAGTGACGTAAACGTAGATCCTCAGGTCGAACTTCTTCCCGCCAATGAGGTAGGGTTTGTGCAGATACCTACAGAGGGAAACAAGCAACATCTCTAGCCCCAACCTCAGAAGGCTTGGCAAAAACCAGGGATCAGTGCAGAAGACCTTTTGCACAGCATTTCCAAGTTAAGTGCATCACAGTCAAAATGAGAGGGAAAAAAGCTCTCCCATGCACGGGGAGATCCTGCAGCACATGAGCAGCATTCCCTTCTGCTCAGTTCCATTTGGAAGAGATTTTCCATGGCTCTAAGGCACAGTAGCTTTTCCACACCCACAAGACTGATTACAATATTCAGGAACATCTAAGATATGCAGTGGGCCACAGATGGTTTGGTTCAGTGAGCATAAATAGTTGGAAATTTTCATCCAAATCATTTGATTATTCACCCCAGAAGTTCACAATTTTCCATAAGAAAGCTTATCACTTTGCACAGGAAGCAGAGAGGGAGAACAGACAAGCCAACACAGCAGTTCCCTGTCTGCCAAATGCTGGACAGTTTTCCTGCCCTCAAAAGAACCTTCCCAGAAAGCAGCCTCAAACCAAGATGAGCTATTCCATTTTCCTGTAGAAGGGGAAGGAGATTCTGAAGATCCCATTATTTCAAGAAACCCCTTTGACTAACATCCACACACAGCAGCTCTTACTGACACATTCTAACTCAGATAAGAACAAATCATTGACAATTGCCATCTCTTCCCTGGGCCTTCTCTTCCCACTGTGCTTGAGGGCACTGGATAAAGTTTGTTTGCTTCCAAAGACACCAAACCTCAGAGTACAAAGCAGTGGGAGCAGAATCACAGCAGAGCTGAAACTGACCACCTGCCATGCAGAAGCTCCAGAAAGCCCGTGGAGCCAGTTTGTACCTGAGACCTCAAAAATCTACTGCAATAGAGCACTGCAATAAGCCCAGCTGCAGCTGACAGAGCCAGCAACAGCATTACACCTGGGCAGTGGAGAAGCTTCCAGATGCAAACCAGGTGCTTCTGCTCTGCCACACAGCGGCAGCAGCCCAGACCTGCCCAGATTGTCTAGACACTAGGAGGTCCCCAGATGTGTGTCAACCTTGCTTTCCTTCACTCACCTCTGTACCAGCAGTGGTCTCCTTTTGGGGAGCTGGCTCCATTTGTGGATGACCTGGATACCAATGCCTCTTGCTGATGCTGGCTGCAAAACCCAAACAAGAAGAGATCAGATCTTCTCCCTGCAGCTACTGTGGGACACAGAGCTGAGCTCTGCTTTGCACTTACTGGTTTCACAATCCATTTCTGGCAGCTAGCTCCTTCCTCCCATGCTTTCCTGAGTAATTTGATGTCCTGGGGCAGGATGAAGGACTGCGGGAAGAAGTTAAATTCCTTCTTCCCACAGCGAGCCTGCATCTTCAACAGGTTGCGCCACAGACGGTCCTTTCTCCCAATTTGAAATGAACCAGGGAAGTGGTTTAGCTGGAAAGGAAACCAGATGCTGTCAGATCTCCCCACCTCCCTGCAGGCTCTGCTGCTCCCTGGCCAGAGGATACATCCTTTCTGAACACAGTGCAGGGTAATGCTCTTTGCTCCCCCCCAGGATTGCGCCAAGACAAGACTCACCTCCTCCTGAAGCTTTGCAGAGACAAACACTCACATGGTGACCCACACTGGCTACAAAGTCAACAGCTGTCACCTCGTCCCTTCTGATGTCTGACTAGCTGCAGAGCACTAACCCTCAGCCTCTGAGCTTCCTCTGTCAGTATCCTCCACCCCAGTGGTTTCCCACTTGCTTCTGAATTGTATGCCAAGACTCCTTCCCATGCAACACAAGCTCTAGGGAAATAAAGACCCTGCAGCAGGACAGGAACAGGGCTAGAGGCTGCTAGCTTCCAAATTTAGATGCTGCCTCAAAACTGAGCAGTTAGGAGCATCATGGCTCTCCAGAACAAACATGTATGTGTGATAGATATCACACCTCTGGTCCCTCGCATGTTCCCCAAGCCATGGGCCACTCCTGACCCTTTTGTGACCTGAGTTTTGTGACCTGAGCAGGGAGGGCACTGGCTCTATTGCCACAGTGAGGATGCTCACCCAGCTGTGCCCGTCTCTTGGG
Source organism: Antrostomus carolinensis (assembly GCF_000700745.2). Classification (NCBI taxonomy): domain Eukaryota; kingdom Metazoa; phylum Chordata; class Aves; order Caprimulgiformes; family Caprimulgidae; genus Antrostomus; species Antrostomus carolinensis. The sequence goes on along the minus strand of NW_010299434.1, from coordinate 12,851 downwards.
CTGCTGCCCAGCTGCCACATTCTGGAAGGGACACTGCAGGGACAGCCTGCACAGGAAACACCCAGCCCTGGAGAGAGGGACACCCAAACTGCTCCCAACGCACTCTCCACGCATGTGAAGGAAGTCAGCCCAAAACATCCCCTACCTTCTGGTGCTCCCTGATGGCTCTGAAGCTGGAGGATTTCATGTGGTGGCCCCAGCAACCCAGCCAGTCATTGCTTTCTGCAGGAAAAGCAGAAAAGTCCATGACCAACTATCCTGTCACCCACAATGCCCTCTCAACCCACCAGCATCCCATCTTCTGGGGCCAGCAGAAGCACACCAGGGATGCTGCACAGCAATAGCACAAAGCATTCATAGTGGCTACTGCAAAGCTGCCAGACCAAGGGGTGTGAGCAGGATCCAGTTAACCAGGTGGGTCATATCCTTGCAAACACGACTGTTGCAGGGATCTGGGCAGACACAGGGTCAAAGGAATGTCTTTAATCTCCCAGCACCCTGACTTCCCTGCCTTACAGCAGGTGAATGAAGCAGTTGACTAATCAGCACTGCACTGCAGAGGAACATATGGGATTGCAAGAAGTCCTAGGTCTTGCTCTGCCCTGTGTGTCCCATTATAGCCCCAAAATGGTCTGTGCAGAGGTCTCCTGATGTGTGCAGGAGCCCTTTAAGTACTGCTGGGAGATCACACTCCAGGATATGGATCATAGCTGCAAATTCTCAGTGCTTCCCCAGCCCAGCCCTCTCCTACACATCTCTTCAGCAACAAGATCCCAACCCTGAGAACTCTCTGGCTATAATCAGAGAGGAGGGCTTCCTCCTCAGCACATGGGGACAAAGGATAACAGTACTGGGGTTGGCACCAGATGAGTGTCAGCCTCCTTAAGAGTGGCAGCACCATCTAGAGGCACAGCTCAAACAAGCAAGAGCACAGCTCTGCTGCCCCACACACTGCCCCAGCTCCTGACAAACCAGGAGTAAGTCCTTTTGGTCCATGCCAGGGACAAGCCAAGAGGGAGATCAGGCCCTGACAGGCCCCACAGAGCTTGGATGTTGTGGGTCAGACAGGCAGAAGTGGGAACTCAACATCCTGCAGCGCTGAGCCTGTATCGCTCCTGCTCTGCTCTTCGCAGGCAGCCTGCCTTCTCATGCCCAGGGGCCGGAGGTGAGGGCAGGTGAGGTGTCAGATGGTGCCACCCTCCCACAACTTACTTTTGCTGACTCTGAAGTGGGACCTGCCAACGGTTTGCTTCACTATGTTCGGCGTGACTGTGCACATTTTCCATCGCAGCAGCTTCCTCTGCTCCCAAGGCAGCTTCTCCACTAGGAAGGCAAAAAGATAAGCACAGAAGGAAAACAAACACAATACCTGGGTTTTCTATAGCTGCACCCAGGGACATTCTTACGGCTCGTGGCACAGGCACCAGGCCTGCAGAGGAGGGTGTGTAGCCCCCTTCACAGAACTAGCACGGAGCAGAAGACTCCATGGCTGCAGGAGATCCAGGACACTGGAACATTTGGTGGCAGCCTGACTCATGCTCCAGGCTGTGAGAGCAGCCTTGATTTTACTCCAGCCCTTTGGATCTCCCAGCAGTGCTGGGTCTCAGCACTGGAAGGGTGAAGGGGAGCCACTGGTAGCCAGCCCCTGGCTGTGCACTGGTACCACAGTGCTTGTTAATAACAGTCTGGCTGCTCTCACCCTGCATGGCAACAGGCCCCAGCTCACCTCTCTCATCTCGAGTACTGAAGTAGATGGTTGGAGGCACATTAGGGAATAAACTGCTGACAAGAGCTGGTTTGAGCACTGTTTCCTGAGCCTCAGCGGGCTGGGCCAGGCACTTGATGCAGTTCCTAGGAGAGATGAAGGGGTAGGCACTTGGTTAGAGGTGAAAAGTAGCACAAGGAGGAAGGGGAAAGACGGAAGGAGCCTTGATCCTGGTACTGGGAATTTGCATCATCGCGGTGTGGTACAAGCAATGGGTGCTAAGGTCAGTAACCAGCCTGAAGTGACAAGGGGATGAGCTTGCAATGAATGCACATGTGCGTGTTCTAATTCCCAAGAGTTATGGGTTTTGCCAGGGCAAGGAGTGGATTTTGTCACATGACAAACCCTATAACCTCGTCCACAGGAACAAGGGGTGGAGGCTGCAATTCATATGTGATTCAGCTGTTGTAACCCTCTTAGTTTTGGTGTGTTGCAGGGAAGAGGGCTGGAGTTATAGTGACTGTATGTACAACCTCTTACCACAGCAATCCCTAACGTCTGGGAGGAAGGGTAAAATTGTTGTACAACGTATCTATTAAAGTTGTGATGACACTAGAAGTGGAGTTTATAATGAACATATATTCAAATATATGCCACCACAGGCAGTGGAAGGACCCACACCAGAGCAATCCACTAACAAACAAGGAGCAGCAAAAGAAAAGAAACCACAACACATTGACATAAATCTCCCAGGCCACCCCTCACCTCATTGAAGGGACTGAGTGTAGCCTGCAGCGAGGGGGTGGGAGACCAGGTCGGTTTCTAGCCTGAGTCCTTGTATATATTTTTTTTTTCAATACAAGAATTGGTAATTAAAAGTTTGTTAATTGGCAATAAACTATATTGATTAACATTCCCTGGCCCCAAACTGGTTTTGCCCATGACGGACTGAAGGTAGGAGACAGCTGCAAAGGCTTCAGAGATGTGGCCAACATCCCTCCCTGCCACAGGAGGCATTTGGCCCAAGCGCTGCCTCCCCCAGCCTGCCCCCAGAGGCCAACCAGCCCGGTCCTGCCAGAGAGAGCTGCTGGTCCAATGTACGTCACCTCTGCAGGACTTTCACAGCCACATGTGCACACCCAGAGCCCTGCAGCACCCTCAGGTTCAACACTTGCTCGCAAGAAAGCCTTCCTTGTCTCCCGGGTGAGTTGTAGTGTGATGGAAAGCAGTAAGCTGTCACACAGACAGCAAAGCCCAAGGCAGCCCTGGTGCAAGGACCAGCTCCCGTTGCTGGCAGGGCAAGAACAGGTCTCACAAAGGTGGCTCCCACAGGAGTCATGGAGGCAGAGCTCAGATGACCAGAGGCTGATCAGTCCTCCCTGGAGAAACCTCCTTCCAAAAGCTAAAGAAAAATCCAGGCACCAGGATTTGTTTCTAGGACACAGTGCTGAGACACAAGACCCCAAGGAGCTTTTGCAATCTCTGGCCCAGGATGCCTCTGCTCTGCGTCATGTGCAAGGCAACCACCCTGCAAGAGCATAATTTAATCCAGTAAGGCTAACCCAGCAACTGGCAGTGGCAGTGAAATTAAGACCCCTGATTTGCTGTGGTGGCTGCACCCTCAGCACTTTGCAGGCTGCTCTCTGTAGCAAGAGAGATGGCTTTGGTCTGCAGGGTAGCAAGGAAGCACATTTTGGTTGGGAAGCCTGTTGTTACCTTCATTCCATTCCCCCACATGCTACAGCTCTCCTCTGTCAGCAGGGAGGACAAAGACAGACAATTTTGGACAAAGATACCAAGTTCAATGCGCTATTTACAACTACTGACCTGGATACAAGAGTTGCAGAGCCACTGGGTGACACATCAGCGACAGAGGAAGCATCTGAGTCACCTGCAGGAGGGGACAAACTCAGGTTTTGTCTCTATGGAGAGTGAATGCACAGTTAGGAAAGAAAGAGAAAACAAATGTCCCAGGGGACAAACCCTTCCCAGCTGCCCCAAATCCTTGGATCCTGGGTTTTGCCCATGAATTGGTGGCATAAAAGGCAGGGCAGGGGTTGGAGCTGCCAGCCCTGCACAGGGAGGAGATGGGTACATTTTGGAGCAGGACAGTGGTGAGCCCTAGCCTGCTCCCCAGAGGAACACATGCAGTTCCTCCTTGCTGCTACGTTGCTTTTGGGTTCAGCATAATCTCTATGTCATCCTGAAAGCAGAGCATGAACGTAAGACAGGAGGGCAGCTGTGCTCACCCCCAGCTCCCAGACATCCCCCACACTCCCCTCTTCAAGGCACAGAGCCCAGCCCTCCCCCCGGGGAACCAGCACTCACTGTCCTCGTCCTCCTCCTGACTGTAGCTCTCGTCCAGGCCATCAGGAAGTTCTTCCTCAGCTTCGTCCTGGGGTTGGCTCAGCTCCAGCGGTGACTGCTCAGCACTGACACTGGGACAAAGGACACCACATCAGAAGGAGTGGCACATGTTTTCTGGGGCCAAAAGACCCAGAAGCCCACGAGGTAGGGTGAAATAACGTGGGCAGAGGAGTGACAGCACTGCCCTCCAAGCACTCATCCCAAGCTAGCAAGGCAGTCAGGCCCCAGGGCATCCTGAGAGGGAATGTTTTCCAGAGCAGCTAGAAAGAAAGAAGCATAAGGAAAGGATACCCTCTCCTAGCAGAGCAGGAGCTCTGTGTCCTTGCACCCTCCTTGTCCTGCATCAGCTCCATGTTCCTTCAGGAACTTCAAGGTCTCTGCCCAGAAAAGC
>NW_010299434.1:7608-8334 GCF_000700745.2 Antrostomus carolinensis | reverse complement strand
CCTGCAGAGCCTGCCACAGCAGGCAGGGCCCCATGACTGTGCAGGGAAATGCCACACAGCAATTACTTGCTGTGGCTGAAGCAGAAGGTGGAAGAGCTTGGAGTGCCCTGAGTGCCTGTGTCAAGCTCTGGGTGGCAGCAAGGCTTCCCTTGCGCCAGGATGCCGCAGATGGATTTTGCTCAAGGACGCAGCCCGTGGTTACCCCCTTACAGCCAACCCTGCAGTGCCCACAGTGCATCATCTCCCAACACACAGAGATGCAACAGCCAGCCCAGCCCAACCCATCCCACCATGGCCTCTCTCCTCCTCTGGGCTCTACTTACTCGAGCTTTCCCGGGAGCACAGCCTGGGCCTGCCTCTCCTCTTTCTCCAGCTGGATGGTGGACATCTGAGTTGCCACTTCAGAGATGGCAGCAAGGTGTGGAGGCTCTGCTCTCACCGCCGGGTCCCTGCCACGCGGGCTCAGCCTGCTCACAAGCCGGCAGTCGGTGCTGCAGTCGGGAGAGGCAGCGTGCGGGGCCAAGAGATGGGCGCTGACACGCTCAGTGCCGACAGCACCATCAGCGCCTGCAAGGCTCGAGTCACCGTTCAGGCGATGGCTACCCAGCTCCAAGCTCGGTGGGGCGATGGTTTCCTTCGGGGGGAGCTGTGCTATGAAGCGTTGCCCCCTCCTGCTGTCCCAGTTGGACAGGCTGCCCATGTTCGTGAGGCCAGAGCTTCCCCCTG
>NW_010299434.1:5858-7579 GCF_000700745.2 Antrostomus carolinensis | reverse complement strand
ACCGCGTGTGGCAGCCTGTTCGGGCAGCTGCTGCGTGGCCTCCGGGAGGCTGATCTCTGGCTCCTTCTCTTTGAGGCTGTGCGCTCTCCTCCCAGCATCCTCCCACAAGCACCCATCCTTCCTGAGGGTTGCACTGCTGGGCACAAAGGCCAGGGAGGGGACTGCAGTTTGCTCCAGCACAAGGGTGCTGCTTTTCACTGCTCCGTTGACCAGGCTGCCAGGGGAGCTGTCTCCATCATCCCTGGAGCGGGGACACGAGGTGGCAGGGAAGCTGTGGGTGTTTTTCACCTTCTTGATCTCCAGTGACTGCAGCAAAGGCACTTTAGCACTGCTTGGCCGTAAGGAGGAGCTGTTATTGAGTCTATAGGAGCTGGAAGCCTGCTGACCTGAGCTGAGGGCAGAGCCTTTGCCCCCAGTCCCAGGGCACTCCTCCGCCAGCGCAGGCAAAGGCTCCATCAGCAAGGAAGACATCACCCTTCCCGTGGCAGAGCCGGTGTCTGGAGGGCTTCGGAAAGGAAACCCATGGGGCTTGGTTCTGAGGCAGGAGCGTCGGTAGAGCAGAGTGCTCCTGCCCAGGTCCAGGCAGGGCTGGGCCGAGGGCAGGCTCGGGAGGGTGTTGTCACCAGGGTGCGCGTGGCATAGTGACGGCGGGCACAAGAAGCAGGATTGCTGCAGAGGGATCCCTGAGGGCAGCAGGCTGCGACCCTGGAAAGCACTCACATACTTCTTCTCTAAATTCCAGATGGGTTTCGCCTGCTGCTGAGCAAGGTGCCAGGCCTGGTGCAGCTGAGCTCTCCCTGTCAGAGGAGTGCCTGACTCGAGCCTGACGCTCTGCTCCTGCTTGGGGCCCAGATTAGCACGTTCCGGGCCTGCAAAGGCCATGTAGAGCCATAGCACATGAGGCACCTGTCAGTCATCTACAGCAGCATCTTTGCTGGCCTGAAACAAAACAGTGTGAAAGGTGCTGTTACCCCGGCAGGACAAAGCACCTGGCCCAGTGCCCCGGGGGGGGAGCAGGGTGAGCTGGTGAAAAACCACGTCTCATCTGCTGAGCTCCCCGAGAGCCTCCTGGGACCAAGTCAAAGGAAGAGCTGACATCTCACATGAAACCAGAGGATGCAAAGGACAGCTTAGAGAGGACGCTGGGAAAAGTGCTGTGCACAGGAAAGCTTGTACCCTGCGAACCCACGGGGCAGCAGCCCCAGCACAGCAGCCCTGGCTGCAAGGAGAGGCCACCTGCCTGCCTGTCTGGGACAGCAGGGGCATGGCAGCTGGAGCCCACTCCCATGGGTCTGCATCTCCAAACTGCACCGTGTGCTCCACCACCAGTTCCCCTGACTCCACTGCAAGCCCCAAAATGTCTGCTTCTTTTTCTTCTCCCCACTCCTTAAAGCTCCAGCCCCCAAGGTCACACAATTGGCTGAGAACCTCAGCCCTTGCTTTTAAAAGGAACGTGTTCCTTACTTTTGTAACCCCACGTTCTGCTGCTCACCTCAGCAAGGGCTGAGGGCATCCTAAAGAGCTCAGGACTGAGAAGGCAGCAAGCAGCAAATGCAAGGCTGTTCCAACATCAACACCTTGGTTTCCAGCAGAGACTGGCAGTACCACACACGCACATTATTCCCCACTGCAGTCCTACAGAAAAGTCTCTTGCAAGGAGCAACTGTGAGGCCACAGAGCTGCAGTGGTAGGTGTCCTGAACCCTCCTAAAATGAACTATT
>NW_010299434.1:0-5796 GCF_000700745.2 Antrostomus carolinensis | reverse complement strand
GAAAACAAACCATGTGCCAGCTATTTGTCTTGCTTTAACACATGCCTGGAGGGCCCATGGATACAGACGAGATAGGAATTACTATCCCAAGCAGGCTGGCTGCCTAGCTTGCTCTTCCACTTCCAGCTCTTACAAGCTTGCATGTTTAAACAAACAAAAAAAGTATAAAAAGAAGGGTAAGCAGCATCAACCACCACTCCTGCAATACACATACACACTCCTTTCTCCCCTGAAATCAAGCCTGGGCTGCAGCAATTAAAGTGTAGCTGGGAGACCCCCCGAGCTGCTCTGTAGCACCATGACAGCAGCTCACACCCACCACAGGGCTGGGTCAGAGACCTACACTCTTCACAGGCTGCCACCGCACAGACCTCATCAGCTTGTGAACCAGGCCCCGGTCTCCAGCGCACACCAGGACAGCAGCATCCCAACCAGAGGCCGTACGAGGTGGGAACATCCCACACAGGATCCCATAGGAGCTCTATGTCCTCAAGGAGAGCTGCTGCCTTGCCAAGCTCTGCCAGGAGGTATGGAAGGGGTCAGGTCAGCTCCATGCCCCTGGCTGCACTGCTCGTTAGCAGCTGTACAGTCACGCTGAGCAGTCCCAGTGAGGGCAGGGTGGTCGTGTCCCTCTGCAATTGCAGCCCAGAGGAGCCCCAGGAGAAGGAATCCCACATGCTGTGCACATCTGAGCTGCACTGCACTATCCCATTGCCACCCGATCCGCACCCAGCAGCAAACCTGGCCGTGTTGTGACATTCACAGCGATTAACACAGAGCAAAGAGGCCGCAGCTCAGATGCCTGATGTCACCTGCCCGGCTCGAGTTTCCCTCAGTAAACAAGCAAGTGCAGCTCAGCTTCCGCACCCCCCCCACACCCCGAGAGGCACCCAGCTCACAAACACACTCTAACCACAAAGTGTCCCTAGTTCAACAGTGAACATAGATGTAAAGAAGCAAAATAAAAATACCAGGAGGTGAATGAAAGTGTCTCTAATGTCCCTGCCCAGAGAGAACTGCCACCGCAACATCACCACGCATGCTGCCAGCTCGGTCATCCATCGCCTGTGCCCTCACCCGGCTGTCAATGACCTTGCCAAACCAGCCTGCAGCGAAAGCCACCTGTGCCCCATCTCCACCCGGCTTTGCAGCTATCAGGGGATCATCCTGCTGTAAAAATAAAAGTGATTTGGCCTAATGAAGCTGTAACAAGGGACACAAGCATGAGCGTGCCAGCAGAAGCCCTCTGTGACCCTGGAGTAAGTGACAATGGTGGCACAGATGTGACCAGCACAGGGGTACAGCCAGCAGCCGCCACTGCCAGGGGGGAGGTCTGGCCATGGCACAGCCTTAGCTGCCACCACCCCTCGGCCAGGGCTGGTCCCCAGCCCCGCAGTGGCAGAGGAAGAACGTGCTGAACTTGCCCCTCTCTGGAGCAGCTTTGCTGTGGGCCAGCTTGGGGCAGCTGGAAGCAGCAGCTGCAGACGGAAGCAGCAGGGCCTTTTGTACAGCTGGCAGGCGAGGACTGTGCTGCTGACAGCTGCTAACCACCGCTGTTTCCCTATGGAGACACAGGAGCTCAGAGATAGGAGCAGGAAGGACGAAAGGAAGAACATGTCCTGGCACAGGGCAGGTCAGAATGCATCCAGCCTGGCAGCACCAGCTTAGGAAGCAGCAGCTGCAGACGGAAGCAGCAGGGCCTTTTGTACAGCTGGCAGGCGAGGACTGTGCTGCTGACAGCTGCTAACCACCGCTGTTTCCCTATGGAGACACAGGAGCTCAGAGATAGGAGCAGGAAGGACGAAAGGAAGAACATGTCCTGGCACAGGGCAGGTCAGAATGCATCCAGCCTGGCAGCACCAGCTTATGCTGCCTGTCCCCCTCCCCATCCACACTCCTGTCCCACCTCCTGCGTGCCAGCACAGCCACTCTGATGTCTGCAAACCAGCTCCTGTCCTCGCTGCAAGGACGGCTCAGCAAAGGAGCTGCTGAACATCCAGGAGAACCAGCAGAGATGGAGGCATCTTCGCATGCCAGGCTGTAAGCACAACAGGACAGCAGCTGCCACGTCCCCATGGCTCTGAGCACAGACCATGTCACTTGCCCCAAGGTAAATCCCTGCTGGTTACCAGCCGAGGAAGTTTTTCCCCTTTAAGTTTAACCCAGTCAAGAGTTTTGGAGTGGAGGAAGGTCACAGCTTGATGCAGTCCCTAGTTCTGCCAACCCAACCCTACAGCAAAGGAGCAGGAGTCCATTCTGCTGCTCACAACGGCAACAAAACTGCACTTGGAAATTTTATTGTAGAAACATGAGCTGGGAAAAGCCCAGGGCAAACTGACTGGGCTGGAATTCAAGCCCAAACATCATTACTGGTAATTAATGGATTTTGGCGTGGACTTATTGACACACAGAGGCCAAAGCTGTCACTGCTGGAGTGACCGTACAGCTGCACTCACAATTACTTCACTAGCACCTTTTGTTATGGCACAGCCTGCTCACAAGCTTGGGGACGTCAGCTGGAGCGCTGCCACAGCCCTCACGCATGTCACATCACGGGTGCGCAGGGGCCACCGCACGCCCCAGCCTGTGTGCACCCCACTAAGCGTCCCTGGACGTCCCTTCTTCCAGGCCGAGCCTCCTGCAGCACACGGCAGCGCAGCAGCTCCTGGCAGACCTGTTTCTAAGGGGCAAGCAGGAGAGCCCGGGCGCACACACCATCCCTCCAGCATGTGAACTGGGCTGGGAGGTTATTTTAAACACAGCTGTGGTGGGTGACACACTTAAAATAACAAGAGCTTGCAAGTGTCTGAGCAGCAAGCTGGCCTGATAACGTGCTGTCAGCCTCACACAGCCCAAAGTCACAAGGCAGGGGAGGGGGGGAGTCAGACAACTGTGATTTGCTATTGTTCTCTGTGCCATTGCAGGGTGCAATTTCTGTTCTTTATGATTAGAAAGGATAACATCTTTGTCTAAATGAGACCTGAGTTCACACCAAGTTCCTCACTTGCAGCTCGATGAAAGCTTACTTGAACAAGTGAGTTAACAACAATGCAAAATAAACAGCTTCTAAAAGCAGTACACATTTCAAAATAAGAGTTTGTAGCCCACGCAGAAAATGAAAGACCTTTCAATAAGATCAAGTACTTTGATCTGAAACCAAGAGACTGAGAGTGCCTGAAGCTGCTCTTACACCTGGTAGCTGGGAACAGACTCTTGTGTTTCAACACCACAGAAACAACCCTCACCTACATCAGCTCCAGGAAACAGGCGTCCTCAAGGGCAGTCACACAGCCAGACAAAGCAGTGCCCGAGGCTGCCCACAAGTTCAAGCTGAAAAGCAGAGGGTCCTGCTGGCCACGAGAAGTCCGTGAGGACAGGACAGCTCGGAGAAAGCTTGGCCAACTCGGGAATGCCGGCAGCATAGGGACCAACAGTGTGGTGTGCTGATGTGCCACGCAGCTACACATCACTGCTCCCTCTCAGCTCCAGTACTGTCCTGCAGAGCCAGGGTTTGGGTGCACAACCAGACACGCAGGATGATGACCAGTTTCTCTCCTAATCAAGACACCAAGTTTTTGCTTGGCTGCTCAGGTCATCAGTGAGAAACCCCCCACCACGGGGATGTGTCAGCAAATTCCACCTGCATCCCATGATGACATTTGTGCCGGGCATTTGTGCTGGGGCCAGTCACTTCAATGCAGTGGCTGCGGTGATGAACGCTCCATGCTGAACAGAGGAGGCAAGAAGCACATGGGTGCCCAAAATGATCCTTTAACCTAAGTAGAGCAGCTCCAACGTGCACTCCTGCTCCCGAGGTGGCAGGGAGGGGGGCAGACCTTACTGACAGCTGGGCACTGGCCTGACCCACAGGAGAGCTGGAATCCAGCCGCCCCCTTGCTCTGCACTGCTGCAGATCTCTCCACGCACACGCGGGCTGGCGACTGAAGGCTCAAGCGTTTGAGTTCACAGGGGACTGTCTCACCACCCTCAGGGCACTGGAGCAACCCGATGAAGTGAGGGACTCCAGCATGAATAGGGAGAAAATCCAGGGCTGCAGCTTTGCTGTGGAGCTTCTAAAAACAAAGGGCCGGCTCAGTGCTTACCCTGGGCAGGCTGGCCTGGCTGTGACCAGAGTGTGGGGGCCACACCAAAGGGCAAAAGGTGCAGAATGTGAAGTTCCCATCACTATCAAAGGATATCAACTTTTCCGCCCTGACAGAGTCCCCAGGCCACCAAAGGGGACCTGCCACACCATGACAGCAGACTGGGCAGCTGTTTCCCCAGCAGCAAAGCTGGGAAGCCCCTGCCCTCACTCCCATCCCTGATTCGTACCTTCTCATTGTCTGGGCTACAGCAGCAGGGGAGCAGCTGTATCGCAGGGTAGGGAAACAAGTCTGGATTAAAGGCAACCAGCTGAAGCATGGGCTGGTTTGCAGCCCTTCAGAGTCTAAAGCACCTTCCTGCAGATCTGAGCAGACAGTGAACCAAAGGGACAGTGAACTCAACTGAGCTTCACAATGGGAGAACAGGTACAGGAGAACCACACAGAGACGTGGGCAGGGCATGGCTGCCAGCACGGGAACCAGCGGGCGGCCAGCACAGCTCCCTCTGGTTTTAGGCAGCAGGGTCACGCTCTCAGCCTTGGGCACAGAAAGAAAACAAAGGTGGGAGACTCGGGGTGAGTGGAACAAGTATAAAATATCAATATCTAGCAAGGAGACAAGAACTGCCCAATTAGTTCAACACACATCAATTCTTTGTCCATCCTATTTTCTGAGGCATATATGAAACTGTAAGAAAAAGCTCCCGGGTCTGTCCTTCAGTATGTGATGAGGAGCCTTTCCATGTCTTGGCCAGGGTAGGAAAGATTCCTCTGGGGGCATTGCAACAACCTCACACCATGCAGTGGTCTCTTGGAGCTCAGGAGTGGAGCAGAAAGAGAGATTCAAGTTGAGAAGAAGCCACCAGACACTCCCAGAGTTGCTATGTTGTATGAACCCAGGAAACACCAAGGAATGGCACCAGGCCAGGCTGGTGCAGCAGCCAAAGATGTCGTGTCAGTGACACAACATCTCCATGCAGGTGTCATTACCTGGGGACAGTGGCATTTAGCCTCATCAGCATCCTCCTCACAATGAGATCCCTGCTATGCTGAGACGGGCCCCAGGCACGACTGAAGAGTGGGAAGGGACGATTTGTCATCAACAAAGTTTGCTTAACAACACGTAAGGACGGCAGAGCAACGCAAGGACAGAGTAAGTGCCACTATCTGCTGGGTACAACTGCTAAGAATCAAGAAAAAATTACTAGATAAAACTGTAATCAGACCAACAATTTGCTCTTAATTCCCCCAAACTGCCTAGGAGCCACCAGACCATCACAGACACGTTCGGTGGGGAGCACACAGCAATCACAGGGAGTCATGTAGGGAGGGTTCTGATGTGGAGCTGTGGGGTAGAACTCTGCCATCCACAAGATATCAACAGCCTCATAGGGCAGGGAGACAAGCAGTCTGGCACAGCACTACAGGGCTTCCCCCTCCTGCACCCTCCTTCCCGGCCCGGACCCTGGAGGCATTCAGGAAACACTCCAGGCTTGTCTCAGCCCCTCTCGCAGCTCTGCTGCCAACCTGCAGACCCAGCGGGGACGTTTAACGACACCAGAGCAGCCAAGGCAAGACCCAGCGGAAGGACTAACAGCCAGGCTGTCCCAGCGCCCTGCTCGGGTGCGGTCAGCCCCAGCTCCGTCCTCACGGCTCTGCAAGTGCTGTTGGAGAGACCCGCCGGGGCCGGGGCT
>NW_010299433.1:0-536 GCF_000700745.2 Antrostomus carolinensis | reverse complement strand
GCTGTCAAACAACTTTCCATTAATAGCTCTTGGTAATCTTTTTATTAAATATACATGCAAATATCTGTTCTGTAAAAAGTTAGGAATAACTTAAGGCAAACAATTAATATTATTACCTGAATGTTTAAATCACTTGAAAATTGTCTCTTGATCTGAGCAGTATACATAAGAATAATTTGTTACTTTCTGTATATTAATGCAGGCCAGCTTTACTTTATCACTGAGCCCATCCACTGGAATTCTGCCATCAACTCCAGGAGCAGGTAGATGTCCTGTCAAAATTTCTATTCTCTTTTTTTTACTGATTTCTTTAATACAGAAAAATCATCACTGTTCAAGCTACATCAGTTCCTTGCTAGTTTATGAAGAGGTGGTATATTTGTTAGCTTTTCAAAAGGTGTGTGGGTATGAGTAGGAAATAATTATTCATTCTGAGACTGAATTTCAAGCACCTTTTCTTGTTCCCTGTTCCAAATGTGGTATTGAACTGAGCACAGAGGTGGTTGTAATTGAGTAAAGAAGCTGAGATTGATGGA
>NW_010299432.1:0-4754 GCF_000700745.2 Antrostomus carolinensis | reverse complement strand
AGGGTGAAACCAGCACAGATGTTCAGCAGCTCGCTCAGGTGCTGAGCTTTGAACCTTCTCTGAAGGACAACTGCCTGCAGCAGCACCAGGCTCTGCACCAGTTCAGGATGAGTGTGGTGCTGTCTGGTAGGGGATGGGCAGCAAAACTCATCCCTGCTGCAGCCTCTGACTTCAGTTCCTTTGCTGGTTTTTGTGTCCCTGGCAGATTTCACAGCAGTGCAGCCTCTTTGGGCTGTTCTGTGCCCATCTCCCTGTGCCCTGCGTGGGGAGGCAGAGCCAGGCAGAGCCTCCAGGTGAAGGACCTCAGAGCAGGAGGCTCTGTTACTTGGCTAGAGCTGCCACTCACTTGTGTGGTCTTTGGCAACTCATCTGAACCCTCTGGGCCTCAGTTTCCCAACCTGAAAACCAGGATGATCACAGTTAACAAGGGTGGTGAGTGTGCCGAGTGCTGCGCAGCCGGAGGAGGAGGCAGCTCTGTACCAGGGCGCGTGAGGCTCCTCATCCAGAATGATGTTGCCTCCATCCTCTCATCATACTCCCACAGGGAGATGCTCTAGAGACCAAATAGCCAAAAAGTGTCATGTACAGAATGGGCATTAATGACCGAGTGTGCAGAGACCCCATCCCAGCCCTGGCCTCCTCAATTGCTTTGTTTTCATGCTCGCCCGAGTCGCTAACCTTCCAATAAACACCAGAGTCATTATCATAAAAATGTGGAAAATGCTGTCATTAAACCACACCGGTTTATTTTTCAAGTGCCTCTTTCTGGGACATCAAATTCATTTAGATCATTCTCAAGAGCCACAAATCCTGAATGGGAGCAGTAATGTGTGTGGTGGGAGGCGAGAGCACAAGGCACATTAAATCGGGTAGAGAGTCAGGGCTCTGAGAGAGCTCGTCTGGCTTTATTGCGGGGGTTTAAGATGTGATGCCTCCAGCTGCTCCCCCCCTTGCCCCCTCGCTGGGCAGTTTTTCAGACTGAAACCCAGGTTCATGCTCTGGTATCTCAGCTTAGAGCTGTGGTAGAGGTGGCTGGTCCAGCAGAGAAGAGGGAGGTAGGTCCTGGAGAGCCTGAGCATCCAGCAGGACGGGGAGCTGGAGCCAGGACCCTTCCAACAGCAGAGTCTTCCTCTTACAAAAAGGTTAATTTTGTTCCAAAATAAAAGAAAAAGACCTGAAATCCTTTCAGCAGCAAACCTACTTGGTTAGATCCCATCACCCTTCAACTCGACAAATGTGGAATGACATCATTAAGGGTTTGTCCGAGCACTGAAGCAGTTAATTTAATGCAATGAGCAAAGTCTCAGCTCAGCATCCCTGTAGTTGGTAAATGTGATGCTGGAGCTAATAATTGTGTTTATTAAGTGAAAACATAAAGGTGGGGTTTTCAAATGGGCTTGAGATCAGCTGGACTCCGCTTGGGTGAACCCAAGCACCTACAGTTTATAGAAGTGACCTGAAAAGCTGAAATCTTAATCTCATGGGAGTCAATAGAAGACTTCCACAGGAGCCAGGATTGGCTCAAAAGCTTTTAATCTACCACGAAGAACCAAGATTTTGTTCCTCAGGGGGAGTTCTTGGCACAAAGACCACCTTGGAGCAGCACAGTGCGACGTGTCCTCTGACGTTTGTGGGAGCATCAGCTTCTGAAAGGGGAACAGGAATCCTAAAGTTATATTTTATCTACTTAAAATATAAATAGAAGACAAATTGCTTGTCAGCTGTTGCATTCAAAAGATATCTAAAAACATTTGGGAGAGGAAACAAGCACTCTGGTGGAGATCTGGAGCCTTCCTGGATCAGCCTGGAGGATCTCGAAGCGCCGTGCAGACACAACAGGCTGCTGTAAGCAGGAATCGCTCCGTGCACTGGGAGGAAAGAGTTCAGTTCAGTTCCCGGGGAGTTTATCAGCGTGACAAGTTATTCAAGTGATGCCAAAAATACACAGAAAAAGACACTTTAGGCAGATCTCTAGGAATGAGAACACGTTCTGCTCCTGGGTGGGAAGGTGAAGCCCACGTTGATGGATTGCTGGAGCGAAACAGAAGCTGTTTGCTTGGGGACGGGAGCGGAGGTGGAACAAGCCTCTGCCTTCCCCGCGCTCAGCGCCAGGTCAGTCAGAATTGATCCGTCTCTCGGGGGGAGGAGGAAGTATAATGGCTTTTTATTGAGTGAAATCAACTTGGCAGCACCTGTCCCGTGGTGATCTGGGGCTCAGTGACCAGGGAGGGATGCGATGGGGTTGTCTGTGTGTTGTACCGCTGCCATTCATTAATGGCTCCAGTAAAACGGGAAAGTGGTGAGGCCGTTCAGAGCACTTAAAGGGTGACAAGAATAGCCCCAAAATAGCCCACCCGCCTGTGATCTGCTCGGTGGGAGGCAGGAGCCTGGCTGCATCCTTCCTGTAAGCCTGGGTGCTTCCAAGAAGTTGGGCCACGGATGAGCTGGACTCTCTGGGTCAGGTTCATTAGCAGAAACGAGTCACGCTCTGCACAGACGTAACTTCCAGCAACCGCTCGGGAAAGGGCCGGGATCCCCATCTTACCAACTGGGAATGGCACTGGCTCCCAGCCTTCCCAGAAGGGGAAAATCATGAGGCTCTGCAAGGACCATCTTACACCTCCCCATGTCTTACTGGCCCTTTGCTCTTTCCTTTTCCCCCCATATCCCCCAGCCCCACTCTGGCTGGCTCCTGCCTGGCCAAGCATCTCCCTGCTGAGGAAAGGCTGAGGGAGCTGGGGCTCTTTAGCTTGGAGAAGAGGAGACTGAGGGGTGACCTCATTAATGTTTATAAATATGTAAAGGGTGAATGTCAGGAGGATGGAGCCAGGCTCTTCTCAGTGATGCCCAATGGTAGGACAAGGGGCAATGGGTGTGAGCTGGAACACAGGAGGTTCTGCTTCAACTTGAGAAGAAACTTCTTTCCAGTGAGGGTGCCAGAGCCCTGGGACAGGCTGCCCAGGGAGGGTGTGGAGTCTCCTTCTCTGGAGACATTCAAGACCCGCCTGGACGCCTTCCTGTGTGATCTCATTGAGGTTCCTGCTCTGTCAGGGGGGTTGGACTGGATGATCTTTTGAGGTCCCTTCCAATCCCCAACATTCTGTGATTCCTCCGGGTGGAGGTGGTTCCTTGGCCAAGATGAGCAGAACCTGCTCCCACACGCCGAGGGGACCCCAGCATGGGTCTGTCTCCTGCTTCAACGTGTAAACACAACCCCATGCCTGAGCAGAGGGTCACAAAACACTGACGTGGGTGGAGAAAGCTTCACTGCTGGGAGGTTGTACTTGCTGGGCATGAGAAGATGCAGGCTGGATGGTAAAGAGCTGAGGAGCCTGATGGTGGGAAGCAGGCTGGTTGGATTCCTTGGGAGCGTGTTAAAATAATATCAACAAGTAGAAATGGGCACACAGGAGAAAAAAATTAATCAAGTTACTGTGTGGCCTGAAAAAAAGAAATTATTTAGTCATAGTTCAGTGTGTAAAGCCAAGAACTTGGCTAATAAACAAGAGGAACTGGGACTGCTCCCCAATGAACATAAATTCCACCTGCTTGGTTTTATTAAGGAATCTGGGGGGAAAAGTCACCTGACTGGAATGGCAAAATTCATGGTAACATCCTATTTAAGAAGAACTGAGCTGCAGAGGAGCTGGGGGAGCAGCTTGATAAATCCACAGCAAATGGTCTGGAGCACTTTGCTGCAGGAGAAAGTGCAAAGCAGCTGCTCGGTCCTGTGCTGCCGGCTGCCGAATCGCAGCGGGGAGCAGAGCAACCGGCTCCTCACCCCCCTCCAAACACCTACGGGCAAAACGTCGTGTGGTCAGGACATTGAGATCCAGGTAACTTAAAGTAGGTCTCAGCAGGAGATGGTGTTACTGAATCCCCAATCCTGCCCTTCGTTGAGATGTGGCACCAGAGGAGTGTTGGGAGGGGCTGGAAATACCAAACCCTGTTGTTTCTGGGGGTTCTGAAGGCAGCAGCTCCAGAGAGAGGCAGAGAGCTTGGCAGGAATCCCACGGGATCAGGTATTCATCTCCTGCATCTTTTTTTTTCCTCAAGAAGTGATGGAAGAGCAGGAGTTACCCCTCCCTGGAGTCGCTGTTGGGGTAGGAAGGCAGGCAGCTGCTCGTTCCAAACAGGGATGGAAAGTGACCAAGAGGGATCCCGGGAGCAGCGTTCCTGGGGGCCCGAGCTGTGTGTGAGCCCCCCGCACGGGTTCAGCTCCTCAGCTTTTCCCATCACTTCCCACCTCTCGAGCAGCCGTGAGCTTGCCCAGCACCGAGGTAGGTTCCTGGGCACTGGGACCCCCAAATGGGACCACTGGTGGGACATTAGTTTGAGATGGGAATGAAATCTGGGTCTCACCACGTTGAGGGTGCTGTGAAGGTAGAGAGGAGCCAGCTGAGCTCTGCAGAGCAGGACACGGGTGGGCCCTCTGCTCCCCACCAGCAGCAGCATCATCTCTGCACTGAGGCTGGTGACCAAGGCAGAGCTTCAGGTGGCATCACACCTCCGTCTGGTACCCCACTCGAGATGAATTTGCTGAAAATCACTGTGATTTGTTCTTTGGGTTCCTCCAGGACACGTTCCTGTGCCTCACAGTTGGCCTCTCTCTAGGCAGTGAGGCTGGGGGGTCATTCCTGTGGTGGGGAGGGTGTGCAGGTCCCCTCTGAAGGTCCTCACTTTAGAACATCTCTTCCTCCAGCAGTAAATCCTGCTGCTGCTGAGCAGCTCTGGAGGGGCCGGGGGGATGCTGG
>NW_010299431.1:12811-14225 GCF_000700745.2 Antrostomus carolinensis | reverse complement strand
TGACGACACCCTCTGATCCCCTCTTCTGAGGTGGGGTGTCCCTGCTGAAGGTGGCACAGCCCACCTCAGGGCTGGTGTCACCATCCTGGTGGCAAGCTGGGTGGCTCCGGTGGGGCACCCTGTCACACAGTGCCCAGGCAGGAGGGGACTCGCTGGGGCTGTCCCAGCTCCCCGTCAACTCCAGGGCCATGGGGTGACAGCGAGGTGAGGGTCCCACGCTGCCAGGGCTGCCAGGCGGGTGCTGCCCACCTGTCTAACCCCGTTCTCCCTCAGGCGGGAGGATGCCCCCTCCTTGCGTGGGGACAAGCCTATTTTGAGGAAGTTTGAGTAAGTAGAGGCATGCGTGTGTCTTCAGGCATGTGCTTCCTCAGGCTGGCACCCGGCTGGAGCCGTCTGGGCTCCAGCCATGCAGGGCATGAGGAGCAGGAGGGTCCCCATGAGTCTCCACCCAGGCACCCTCCTGGGTTTTGCAGGTTTTGGATGAGGGTCACAGTGAGCACCAGGTCCATTGGGACCAACAGGTGGCACCCTGATGGCATGAGCCTTTGCCTCCCATAGGGCTGTGGCATCCCTCTTCCCAAGCCGTGGTGCCATCAGGTGTCTCTCCACAGGACTTGGAGGAGGTTGGTTCCTCCAGGTCCCCAGTGTGGTGTGGCCTGTGCAGGGGGTTTCTGTGCTGCGGGGCTGGCTGTGCAGTGCCGCATGGTGTGGTTTGTCTGTTGTCCCTCTTGTCCCCAACCCTGCCTTGCTCCTGGCCAACGTCCACCCCTATCTCACAGAGCTCGCTTCTTGGAGAACCTGGCTGCAGCCCAGAAGGAGAAGATCTCTTCCATGGCCAAGGGACGGCTCGATGTCCTCAGCGATGCTGCGCTGGAGCATCCTACCACTCTCGCGTGGGACAGGGACAGTGGCACCCCTGAGCCTGGGATGGAGCCACCCAGCATGAGTAGGTGCTGCCGGGGTGGGTGTTCCCAGCTCATTGGGGTCCCTGGGGTGGGCATTAGTGGCTCCTCTGCCCCCAGCCTACACCTGTGCTACCCAGAGCCATGGAGGAGCTGGGTGGTACATCCCCGTCCCACTCAACGCTGGTGTCCGGGGAGCAGGACCCCAACTCCATGTGCAGCCCAGCAGCATCTGCCCCCTCCAAGCAGGATGTCCCACCCTCTCCCCCTCTCCCTGCAGGGTCTCACCTGGCTCGGCCAGACACCACCGACTCTTGTAGCACCATCTCCTCCGACACCAAGTTCATGCTGGACATGCTCTACGCCAAGGGCTCCTCAGAGCCAAGGAGGGAGAAGGTCTTCCCTGAGGTCCTATCATCCCCCCTGGTCCAGGGTGAGGTGGAGATGGGCACCGAGGGAGGTGGCAGCCGGGAGCAGGAAGGTGGCTGGCCCCGTGGACGGGGTCTAGAAGG
>NW_010299431.1:12465-12721 GCF_000700745.2 Antrostomus carolinensis | reverse complement strand
TCAAGAAGGATGTGGAGCTGACGTGGGAGCGCCTGGAGGCCAGCCCCGTGCAGCTGAAGATCAAGGACCTTGACTTCACTGATTTGGGGGAAGAAGAAGACTTTGACATCCTGGACACGGGGTCCATGACCAATGGTTCCTTCCTCCCTCCCGGCATCAAAGCAACGAGCGCTGGAGCTCTCATGGTTCCTCCTCCACCTCCTGCAGTCCCTGGCTGCCCACCACCTCCACCTCCGCCTCCTGCGGTCCCTGGCTG
>NW_010299431.1:10163-12426 GCF_000700745.2 Antrostomus carolinensis | reverse complement strand
ACCTCCACCTCCTGTGATCCCTGGCTGCCCACCACCTCCACCTCCTGCAGTCCCTGGCTGCCCACCCCCACCAGGGCTGCCAAGCCCCTCAGCCACGGATGGCCCCTCCCAGGCCAAGAAGAAGAGGACAGTCAAGCTCTTCTGGAAGGAACTGAAGCAGTTGGATGGCACTGCGGGGTCAAGCAGGTTTGGCCAGGCAACACTGTGGGCATCCCTGCAGAACGTCGAGGTCAATGCTGCCAAACTGGAGCATCTCTTTGAGTCACGGTCAAAGGAAGTGCCAGCTTCAAAGGTACCAGCAGGCTGGCACCCATCAGCCCAGAGGACCTGAGGGGTGGGAGGAAGAGAGTTAGTTCCTGCGGGGACTCTAGGTGTGTGCTGTCACCCTTACCTGATGCTGAGGAGGGGTACCTGCAGCCCAGAGGCTTGGTGGGGATGGTGATGGGCAGCATGAAGGTCTGGCTCACCATCGGGTCCCTGATCAGCTGCCCGTGTCCAGGGGGTTTTCATGAAGCCCCTTTTCATGGCTGTCCCCATCCATCCTGTCCTCTTTGCAGAAGGCCATCGATGGGAAGAAGGTAGTAGTGGTGCTGGACCCCAAGAGGAGCAACGCCATCAACATTGGCCTCACGGTGCTGCCACCCGTGCACATCATCAAGACGGCCGTGCTCAACTTTGATGAGTTTGCAGTCAATAAGGAAGGGATTGAGGTGAGCACCAGAGAAGCTCATCCCCGCTGAGGTCCTTATGCGAGTCATTTCCCCTGGCCAGGAGGCCTCCGTGCCATGACGCCTACGCTGCCAGTCCTCAGGTGACATGGCCCATGGTGACATGTCTGGAGTCTGACACATCCCTCTTTGCCTGCTCTAGAAAATCCTGACCATGGTCCCAACCGAGGAGGAGAAGCAGAAGATCCAGGAGGCCCAGTTGGCCAACCCCGATGTGCCCTTGGGCTCTGCAGAGCAGTTCCTGCTCTCCCTGTCTTCCATCAGCGACCTCACAGCCAGGCTCCAGCTCTGGGCCTTCAAGCTGGACTACGAGAGCCTGGAGCAGGTACAGAGCCATGTACCCCACCTGCCCTCTGCTCTCCCACCGCTCCCAGCCCCCGCAGCGCTGAGCACTGAGCCAAGCAGCTTCCTGGTGGGGACCAGCCATGTCCACGTACAGGAGGTGCCATCCCGGCTGGGGATGGGCTGCAGGTCCCCATGGCAAGCATGGGCTTGGCCTGACCATGGGGAGGTGGGAGTGGGTGAGGGTGAACACTGAAGCCCCCAAGGGAGAAGATGGCCAAGGGGTCTCACCTGCCCCTCTCCTTACCCAGGAGATTGCCGAGCCGCTGTTTGATCTGAAGGTGGGCATGGAGCAGCTGGCCAGAAATCACACCTTCAAGTGCATCCTGGCCACGCTGCTGGCCATGGGCAACTTCTTGAATGGCTCCCAGGTGAGGAGCAGGGTGTGGGAGGACATTGCCTGTCCCGGGGGCTGCAAGGACAGGACCAGCCATGGTGCCTGGGTACCCAAGAGGAACCATGTGAAGCCTAGGACAGCACCTGAGGCTGGGTGGTGCTGGTGAGGGCCAACTGGGTCTGCAGACTCGAGGTCTGCTGGAGGAGGGGTGGAGAGATCCTGTTGAGTCCATTGGGGTTTCAGAGCAGAGGCTTTGAGCTGGGCTACCTGGAGAAGGTCTCGGAAGTGAAGGACACAGTGCACCGGCAGTCTCTGCTCCACCATCTCTGCCAGATGGTGGTAGAGAAGTTCCCAGAAACCACTGACCTCTACTCGGAGATTGCCTCCATCACCCGCTCCGCCAAGGTGAGGCAAGGCAGGTGACACCTGGCAAGGCAAGAGTGCAGGTCCCATGGCTGCCCAGCTCCACCAGCATGACTGAGGGCTGGCGTCTTACTCTTCCAGGTTGACTTTGAGGAGCTGGCCAACAGCCTGGTGCAGCTGGAGCGGAGATGCAGAGCCTCCTGGGACAACCTGAAGGTGATTGCCAAGCATGAGACCAAGCCGGTGCTGAAGAGCAAGCTGACGGACTTCCTCAAGGACAGCACTCAGCGCATCGTCGTCTTGAAGGTGGTGCACAGGCGCGTCCTCAACAGGTTAGTGGCTTGAGGTCCTGGGGTAGCGGTGGGAACCCCGTGGTCCCATTGGTGACCCGCTGTGACTGATGTCCCCGCAGGTTTCACTCCTTCCTGCTGTACCTGGGGTACCCGGTGAGCGCGGCGCGGGAGGGGAAGGTGAGGCCCATCTGCAAGCTGCT
>NW_010299431.1:8259-10040 GCF_000700745.2 Antrostomus carolinensis | reverse complement strand
CCTGCCGGGAGCGAGTCCTGCAGCAGCAGAAGAAACGGGCCGCCCACCGCGAGCGCAACAAGACCCGGGGACGGCTCATCACCGAGGTACGGGGATGCTTGGCCGGCCACCACCTCCAGGTGATGCCCAGCAGGTCCCCAACACCCACCTCTCCTGCTGCTGCAGACCGAGAAGTTCTCTGGCATCACCGAGGCTGCTTCGCCACCTGCCGTGGTGTCCACGGGCCCTGAGGAGCAGGCGGAGGCAGGTCATGAGAGCATGAAGAACCTGCTGACCTCCCCCACGGACGCCCCTGCCCGCCGCAGCCGGGCCAGCCGGGGTAGGAGTCGGGTGGCAGAGGCACTCGAGATGTGCCCGGCTGGCTGGGTACGGCTGATGCCAGCATCCCCGTTGTCCCCATGCAGGGACAGGACATGCCACCCCAGCCCAGGGTTCTCCAGCCCAGGAGGATGTTCCCAGCTCCCCAGATGATGCTTCGGATGAAATCATGGACCGGCTGGTGAAATCGGTGACGCACAACCCCAACCCCCGGCCCTGCGCCAACAAGGAGCGCAGGAGGTCCCGTGGCAATAGGAAGTCTTGTAAGTCCCATCCCTGTCCCTGTGCCCTGTCCTGTCTCTGTCCCCATGCTCTGACTCTGTCCCTCTCCTCTGTCCCATCTCTGTGTCCCTGTCCAGATGCTTTTTCCCATCTCTGTGTCTGTGTCCCACCTCTGTGGCCCTGTCCCATATCGGTGGCCCTGTCCCATATCCGTGTGTCTGTCCTGTCCCATATCCGTGTGTCTGCCCCCATGCCCTGTCCCATCTCCACGCCTCTGTCCCATCTCTGTGTCCCTGTCCCCATACCCTTTCCCACCTCTGTGGGCCTGTCCCTGTACTCTGTCCCGTGTCCCTGCCCAGATGCTCTTTCCCATCTCTGTGTCCCTGTCCCCATGCTCTGCCCAGTCCCTCTACTCTTGTCCCATCTCCTTGTCCCTGTCCTGATGCCTTATCCCATCCTCTGTGTCTCTGTCCGCCTCCTGGACACTCTGGTGTCCCTGTCCCCTGAAGACCGGGGTGCTGTGGTACCCCACCCTGGGCCAAGCCAGCATCCCTCCTCCTCTATCCCTGGGGCACGCACAGGGCTTGCTGTGTCCTTGTCCCCATGCCCTGCTTGACTCCTCCCCCCCTGGCCACCCCTGACCTCCCATGTTGAGCCCACCAGGTCACAGCAGGAGGTACCGAGACCAGACCATGCTCCTACACCCCAGTGCCACCACTGCACCCCAGTGCCACCGTGTCAGGCAGGCACCCAGTGCATGGGGACCCTGGCAGCCAGCGCTGCCTGTGCTGCCAGTGCCACGTTCTCCTCTTCCCACAGTGAGACGGACGCTGAAGAGTGGGCTCAGTGACGAGCTGGTGCAGGCGCTGGGCCTGGGCCGAGCACCCGGCATGGAGGTTTGAGGCAGTGGAGGGGGCTCCTGCTGCTCCCCACCGCTGGCAGCCCTGGGGGAAGGACACGGTGGCAGCCCCAGGACTGGCACACTCTGCACCCTTCGGCTCCTCACCTTTCCCTCCAGCTCCAGGAGGAGCAGGCGGCAGGATGGGAGCGATGTCCCGGAGCGGCTCCGTGGTGGCCGGGATGGAGGATGCTCAGCGCCCGTGGGTGGGTGCAGAGACTTGGGGTTCATCTTCTCAACAGTATTAGAGGGGTCAAGGGGCTGGACCCAGACCTGCTCTGGGAACTGGGTCTGACCCACGACCGCTGTGGTAATAAAGTGACCTGACACGCTGCTGGCTGCC
>NW_010299431.1:7834-8229 GCF_000700745.2 Antrostomus carolinensis | reverse complement strand
GGCTGGGATGCTGGAGGCTCTCAATGCCGTGGGCTGGAGCAGGAGGGAGGGGGTGATGCTCCCTCCAGCAGTCACCCCAATCCTGAGCAGGAACTGGGTGCTGCTGGAAGTGTCCCAGGGTTGGTCCTGCCTGGAGACTCTGGTGTCCCTGTCCCCCTGAAGACCAGGGTGCTGTGGTACCCCACCCTGGGCCAAGCCAGCATCCCTCCTCCTCCATCCCTGGGGCAAGCACAGGGCTTGGAGGCCACCATCATCCCTCCCAGGGACAGTGCAGTGTACCCTGTACCCGCACCCCCGGGGGGACCCCTCACAGGACTGACCAGGCTCAAGGCTCCGTGCTCAAGGGCGGGAGTGGTGGCTCGATGAAAAAGCCCAGGCCCAGTGAAAACAAGAGG
>NW_010299431.1:6314-7753 GCF_000700745.2 Antrostomus carolinensis | reverse complement strand
CTCCCAATCCTCTCCTGGGGGGGGGTTTAACCAGCCCAGGACCTGGGTGTGAGGACCTCCCTCCCAGAGTGAGTCTGGGGCACAGCAGCCACTTTGTCCCCTGCAAACCTGGCCCTGGCCCAAGCTGCAAGCTTCAGGAACATCTCCCTGTGCTTGGCAGAGGTGAGCTGCCTCATGACATAAACACAGCCAGGGTAGCAGCTGCCTGTCCCCATGGGGCCTGGGAGATGTCTGGGCAGGAACATGCCACCTCCTGGCTCCTGCCATCCCAGACACGGATTAAAACCCACGCTGGGTGCTGGCTGTGATGGTCCCCATGGGTGCTAGATGATGGGTGGGTACCACTTCTGAGCTTTAGGCACTGTCACCCATGGCAGAGGTGTTTGGGAACGATGTCACATCATCCATCACGACAGCTCCACCTCGGCGCTGCCTCCAGCCCTGAATCCCGCACAGCAGGTCTCTGCGGCTTTCAAGGAATGAAGAAAAACTCCACTGGGCTGGGCAGCTTCTTCCTCCCGCCTCACCTCTGCCCAGGGTTGTCCCTCTCCCAGGAGACTGGATGTGCTGGTGGCCTCGGAGAAGCTGGGCAGTGCCAGCCTGCCCCAACTTGTGAGGTGCCTGCGATGGTCCTGGGTGGCTTTGGGGACAGTGGGATGCCATGCCAAGAGCTGCAGGTGTCCCAGAGGTGCCCCAAGATGTGGTCTGGCTCTCCTGCTCTCCGGGTGCTTGACTTGGGTCCCCAAAGGGAGGATGAAGATGTCACGAAAGATGACATCGAGCTGCTCCCCAGTGGGATGGAGAAAAGGGTAGAAAAGCACCTGCCTGATCCCCTGCACCTGCCCCAGGTACCCAAAGTGACATTACACATGTGACAACCCCAGGACTGTCACTCCCATGGGCTCACTGGGGGGAAACTGAGGCAGGGTGCTGGTGAATGCCTCCCCCCAAGGGGTTTGGTGGCACTCAGGGTGGCTGTGTCCCCAGCGAAGGCCTCCCCCAACCTGTTTATTTTTTTCCAGCGGGTTTTTTCGCAGCCTTGGTGATATTTCCAGGATGCTGGGCCCGGCCCCGGGGCACACGCTGCCCTTGAGCGGCGCCGGACGTGCTTGGCTTGGCCACGGCACACGTAGCTTATGCCAAAAAAAACCAACGCCCATGGAGCGGAGAGGGGACAGAAAGGGGGTGGCAGGGTGATGGGGACTCCTTTGCGAGCAGAGGTAGGTTCACAAGCTGTTCTAGGAGGCTTGGAGGGGACCCGAGGCACGTGTGGCCTCAGGAACATCGGCAGAGCTGTGGTTGGGGTGCTGCACCCCCAGGAAGATGATCCGGGTGGGATGAGGTGACCTTGTCAGGCACATTGTGGCACCCGTCACCCCCATCCCTGCCTGTCCCCACGCTCAGCCCCAGCGTGGCTCCTGCTCACGCCAGCCCAAGGA
>NW_010299431.1:5783-6272 GCF_000700745.2 Antrostomus carolinensis | reverse complement strand
CCCCATAGTGTCAACGCCTCGTGTCCCATCGCTCTGCCAGCTCGCCTGCTGGCCTTGGCTTTGCTGTTCTCCCCTCCTCGGCACCCTGGGGTGCTGCACCCCGCTCCCTCCCCGCTCCCCCCCCTTCGGTGACGCGTCCTGTCGCTTCCGTGTCCCTGGGGGGATGACAGCCACGCCCTTGGTACCGGCCGTTTGTCTCGTCGGCGGGGACAGGCCCCCACCCCGCTGTGCTCCAGCGCTTGGCCCTGGCCCCCGTCTCACCCTGGCCCCCTTCCAGCCTGGGGGGGAGCAGCGGACAGCGGCTCCACTTACTGTCACATTTACCTTCTTCTGTAGCAGTTTGGTGGTGGAGACCCACTCTCACCCCTGACAGAGCCTGTGCTGGAAGATGTCCCCAGCCTCCTCCATCCCACCCTTTCCATGGGACCGTCCCAGCCTGGGGTCGTCTTTGCTGCCACACTCCAAGCTCAGCTCCAGCCTTGTGCCACT
>NW_010299431.1:5458-5763 GCF_000700745.2 Antrostomus carolinensis | reverse complement strand
CCACCAGTGGTCCTGGGGTGCTATGAAGCCCCACCACCTTGTGTGAGAAGCACAAGTCCCACCAGAGACAGCACAACCTCACTTTTGTTCACAGGTTGGAGCCATCCAGAGCTCTTCTTGCAAGCACCGGTGCGCCCTGGCCACCTTCCAGGAGCATCGTGATCATCTGCCTCCCCTAAATTCCTCCTGCTGTCTCAGCTGGAGGACTCCTCTACCTCCTCGCCTCAACCCTCTTGAGCAACCTGGGGTTGGTGACAACGTTCTGCTCTGCAACCGCCTTCTCCAGCAGGACAGAGGCGTGGGAT
>NW_010299431.1:0-5444 GCF_000700745.2 Antrostomus carolinensis | reverse complement strand
TGTGACCTACTGCCCTCTTCCCTGGGGGCAGAGGTGGCTGGACGTCACCTGGAGTGTGGCTCAGCCGGCTTCCCCTGGGGTCTGCCTTGTGGCCAAGGGGGACCCACATTTGTCTTGTCCCCATCACCCTAATATCAAGGTAGAGGTCCTGTGATGAGCCTGGAAGAGGCAGGAGGATGACGTTGTGCTGGCAAAGCGAGCCTGGCACAGCTGCCACGCCTGCCTGAGGAGATGGGGGATGCAGAGCACCAGGCATTAGCAGAGCCTGGAGAACTTTGGAGCGTCCCCAACGCTTCCCAGCCACACCGAAGGAGCAAGGTCCCTGCAGCCCAAAAGCAGCTCTTGTTTGGAGAACCATGGTGTAGAAATCCCAGCTGGTGATTTGGTGGCTGCCAAGGCCACATGGGCAAGCAGGCACGGTGACACAGGGTCCTCACCGGGGCGGAAAAGCTTGAGGTCAGGCTGGGGAGCGGCTTCCCAGAAGGGGAAACCTCTCCTGAAGCCATGAATGCGGCTGGAAGCGGAGCCATGTTTTGTAAATACCTGGAGATCCTGCACAACCTGAAAAAACAAGTTGGAGGCAGGAATTTTCCAAAGATGAGGAGATCTGCAAAGAGCCAGATCCGGGGTCAGCGCTCGGCTGGATGCTCCATGCTGCCAGCAACAGTCCTGGGGAGCAGCCATGGTCCTCCCTAAAGGAGCTGCTCCAGACCAGGAGCAGAGAGGTCCTGCCAGGAGCTGGGGAGAGCTTTGGGCTGTGCCCACCATCCAGCCAACGTGTGTGGAAACACCCTGCAGATGGAGGATCAAAGCCTGGGTCTCAGGCTGATCCCACCAACATGTCATCAGACGCGTAAGATGATGGGCACAAACAGTTGCCCATGTTTTACAGCAGCAAAACATAAGGAAAGAAAAAAAAAAGTCCTCGGTCATGGCCTGAAGTAAGTTGGAAACAAGGGATGGAAAGTCCTGGGGGGAGAAGGGTGAGAAGATCTCTGCACAAGGAGTTAAGGTGGTTCCTTGGGTAGCTGTGGCTCAGCTTGGCCATGCCATGGGAAGTGCCTCCAGGCTGGGCTCTGGCAGACCCAGTTTTTGATGCCCTGGGCTAGGAGAAGGATCATGGGGACATTAAAATGTTGGGTGCAGGAAAGGCTTCCTGGAGCTGAGCCTGGCTTAGCCGAACCCCAGCCACATGAGAATCCTCAGAGAAGAAAGCCACAATAACAGAGTGTTCCTGCTCCAGCAGCAAGTCCAACCAGAACCAGTAGAACAGCGCAAGTTCAGTGGTAGGACACAAATATTTGATGGTGAGAGTAATTAATCACTGTCCTCTGCAAGACGCTTTGGGTCAAAATGAGAGTTAATTAGTTAATTCCAGGCAGTGCAATGGCCTTTGTCACCCTTGAACTGTCTCCAGCCCCAGACACCAGCAGGCCCCAGTGTCTCACATCTTCAACGTGAAGATGAATGGCCCCACGTCCATCCCAAGGGCTCTTTGAGGACACGGTGTGGGAAAGAAGGAGCTCCATCTGCTTTAGTTAGTGAGGGACATTTCCAGCATCCCCTTCCCCATGGGCTTGATGGTCCATGGTAGGTACCCAGCCCACAAGTGACATCCAAGAGGGTCTCAGCCCCATGGTCCCCTCTTCTGAGACAACTGCTCCTGGGGAAGGACTATATCCCATGGCCTGTGCGAGGAAGGATGCGCTGGCACAAGTCTCCATCAGCCCTGAACAGACAAAAGTGCCCTGTTAGGTACCTGGGTGGTGCTTCCTAAGGAGATAATAGTCGTGGAAGAAAGACTTGCTGTTTTGGAGAAGATTAAGTACCTGTGGGAGCAGCGTGGATGAATCACATCCCTCATGGGCTTAGAGCCCCTGGAAATGGCTCATGGCACTTCGAAAACAATGTCATGAATCTTCTGCAGATGAGATTAGGGAGTGGAA
This sequence comes from Antrostomus carolinensis, assembly GCF_000700745.2. Taxonomy (NCBI): domain Eukaryota; kingdom Metazoa; phylum Chordata; class Aves; order Caprimulgiformes; family Caprimulgidae; genus Antrostomus; species Antrostomus carolinensis. Next base: position 3,498 of record NW_010299431.1, on the reverse strand, counting down.
CAATTATCTCAAAACCTGTTAGTCATGGGAGGCTCCACCGAGCTGGAGGAACAGCCCAAGGCAATGGGAGCACTAGGAAGATGTGGTGTGTGTCCCCAGCCCGGGGACCTGCCTGAGCAGCCCTAGGAAGGATGTGGGAGGTGGCCCGTGGTGGAACCAGCCCCACTTCCCCTGAAGAAGGTGAGCTGTAATTAGCAGAACGGGTACAGAAGAGCATGAGTAGGTCAAAAGGTAATGGGGCTATCACCGGCATTTCCTAAGAGCGCAGCGTGGCTGGGAGGCACCCTCCGGTGTTGGGCAATGGGAAGATGAACAAGGCCAGGCACTGTCTTCAAGGGAATAGCCACCAAGGTCACCCTAACCACATGCTGGCCTTTATGGGGAGAGCTGGGGAACAGTCAAGGTGGCTGGTGGTCCAGCCCCACCCTCTCTTGGTGAGAGCATCCATGGAAAGCCCTGACTGTGGCCAACAGAGCACACCATGGCTATCTACAACCCAGCTGGAGGTGTCCCACAAGAAAGGCATCATGAGACTACATGTGAGGAGCTCTGGAAGGGATGGATGAATGGACACCCAACCCAGCTCTCAAGGAGATGTGTGAATTCACGTTGCAATTTGGGAATGGTCACATCAGCCCTTGCTGAGACACCATCACTGGTACAGACTCTACGTTCTGGCTGTCTCTATAAAACACCATGTCCCTCACCCCACTCCCCTGCACGCCCCGGCATCTCTGGCTTGGCCGGTGTGGTGAGGGATGCTCCTTCTGGACACCACATCTTTGGAAAACAACCTTTCTCCAAGGGGATTTTTCAAGCCCTGGAGAAGTCGTGGGATGGGGAAGTTTAACAGGCTCCTCTTCAGAGCCCAAGCCCCTCGAGGCTCTGCCTTGTGGTCACCTCCATCATTTTCACCCTGTTCAGTAGCCCAGTGCTGCAAGTGAGCGGATCCCCGTGGGATAGCCCACGGCCACGCTGTTGGGAACGTCCCTCCTCCTCCTCTACCTCACCAGCATTCCCGGCATTCCCCTACCTGTAAGAGCCAGGCTGCGAACCCACCCGTGTCCCACCACCACACCCCAGCAAAACCACCCCAGCCTGTTTGACGCTGCTCTGCTGCAGATCTGCCGCCGTCACCGCTGATGAAATGGAATTTTTCCACCGGTACTATGGGGGTTGTTTCCAAAAAGGATGGCACAGGCATCTGGTGCCACCGCCACCACCACGCCAAACTCGAGGGGTCTGGCAGGAGCAGCCGACACCGATGGCAAAACCCAGCTCCGCTGGTGGGATCGGTGACCAGTGTTGATCCCGGTGTGGAAAAGCATCTCACCCTCCTTGTGGAGGGCACCACGGGTCAAGCCCATGGCGAGAGCCAGTGGCACTTGGCGACAGGGACACACGAAGGATCACCGAGTCCGGAGACTTGGTGAAATATTAAAGCAGGTGCTTAATAAAGCGAGCCCAGCGGCAGCAATTACCCCGGGTAATAAACCTGCAAAGGAGAGGACTTTGTCCCCCTGGCCGGGGCGGTGCAGGGAGCTCCTGCCAGCGCTCACTGGAGGTGGCACGGACCTGGCACACGGTGCTGCGTGGCAGGGCTTCCCTCAAGCTGTGCGGCACCGACCGCAGCAAGCCAGGAGCTCAGCTCCCAGCATGGCTCGCCCCCCCGCCGCTGGCATCACGCTTGGCAGGCGGGTGGCAGGGTGGTGCCTGCCAAGGCCAGGGTGTTGAGGAACCTCTTGGGATCACCCAGGGGTCACCAGCCCCACATCACAGGGTTCCGAGCCAGGAGCTGGGAATTCAGTCCCATCCTACCCACCTGGTCCAGGCACTGGGACAAGCCCCAGTGCCGGGCGCCAGGTGGCACGTGGCCCAGTGCCCGTATGGTGCTCACCAGCAGATAAGCTGGTCCTGGGGGCACCACCCTGTGAGGGGAGACACCCACCAATGGCAGGGTGGCCCTGGGGGAAGGCTGAGCCCTGGGCTCCCCCCGTCCCGGTGGAGCGTGCGTGCTGGTGGCACTGGTTCTGGCTCTGGCAGCGCTGCCACATCCTGCCAGGAAGCTCTGCCCAGCACAGGCACTGAGCCATGCTGTGCCGGGACGAACCAAGCCGAGCTGAGCTGTGCCAAGCCACGCTGTGTTGAGCTGCGCTGCATCAAGCTGAGCTGAGCTGAACCAAGCCGAGCCGAGCTGTGCTGAGCCGAGCCGTGCTGAGCCGAGCCATGCCTGCCTAGGTGGCACAACGTCCTGAACTGTGCTGATCCGAGCCAAGCTGAGCTGTGCTGTAACCTTGAGCCATGCTCAACTGAGCTGAGCTGAGCCGAGTTGTGCTGTGTCAAGCCAAGCTGTGCCAAGTGGAGCTGGATCGAGCCAAATTGAGCTCAGCTGTGCCTACTTGGGTGGCATGGCCTGAGCCTTGCTGAACTGAGCCGAGCCAAGATGAGCTGTGCTTACTTAAGTGGCATGATGTCCTGAGCTGAGCTGAACTGAGCTGTGCTGAACTGAGCTGAGTCGTGCCAAGCTGAGCCATGCCTACCTAGTGGCATGATGTTCCAAGCTGTGCTGAGCTGAGTCAGGCTGTAGGCAGCATGATGTCCTGAGCCATGCTGAACTGAGTTGAGCTGAGCTGAGCTGTGCCTACGTAGGTGGCACAATGTCTCAGGCTGTGGTGAGCTGAACCAAGCTGAACCGTGCTGAACTGTGCCTGTCCTGACCAAGCTGAGCGGAGCCAGACTGAGCCAAGCCAAGCTGAGCTGAGTCGAGCTGAGCTGTGCCTACATAAGTGGCATGATGGCCTCAGCTGTCCTGAACTGAGCTGAGCTAAGCTGAGTGCCTACCTAGGTAGCACAATGTCCCGAGCTGAGCTGTGCCGAGCCGAGCTGTAGTGGCATGGTGTCCTGAGCCAGGCTGAGTCAAGCCAAGCCAAGCTGTGCCTAACTAGGTGGCATGATGTCCTGAGCCATGCCAAACTGAGTCGAGCTGAGCCATGCCAAGCCCTGCTGAGCTGAGCTGTGCCTACCTAGGTGGCACAACATCCCAACCAGGCTGAGCTGAGCCAAGCCAAGCTGTGTGTACCTGGGTGGCACAATTGTCCTGAGCCAAGCTGTGCTGAGCTGAGGTGTAAGTGGCATGGTGTCCTGAGCTGGGCTGAGTCAAGCCAAGCCAAGCCAACCAAAGCCATGCCATGCCTCCTTAGGTGGCACGATGTCTTGAGCTGGGCTGAGCTGAGCCCTGCTGAGCTGAGCCATGCCCATCTAGGTGGCACAATGACCTGAGCCGAGGTGTGCTGAGCTGAGCTGTGGTGGTACTATGTCCCAGGCTGGGCTGAGCTGAGACGAGCTGTGCTGAGCTCAGCTGAGCTGAGCCTACCCAGGTGGCACGATGTCCCGACCCCTGCAGAGCTGAGCCATGCTGAGCTGAGCCGTGCTGAGCTGAGCCCTGCTGAGCTGCGCCGTGCCTACCCAGGTGGCACAATGACCCGAGCCGGGCCGGGC
>NW_010299430.1:79328-95822 GCF_000700745.2 Antrostomus carolinensis | reverse complement strand
GGCCCAGCCTGGGCTGGGAGGTCTCCGCCTTCGAGAGGGGGGAGCTTTTCACTGTCACAAGGTGGCCCTTCCCCCACTACTAACACACCTGCCCCCGCCCCCTCCACCCCACACACACAAACCCAACACAGAACTGTAAACTCTTTGAGTCAGGGATTGTTTAATTCTCTCTCTGTGTTTATACAGTGCCAAAGGCAACGGGGCTAGTCTTGATTTATCATTAGGCACTACCATAACGAATCTAATGACAACAGTATGGACAACCTGCTCCCACCTGAGCTTCAATATGAAGATTTGTAAAGTATCAGATTGCTGCTGGCAATCCCTCTATAACGTGAAACAACACCCTCCTTCAACATGGAAAGTTAGAACAATCTTTGTCTGAAAAAATTCATTTGCATGGTAACATCTGCACACTATGTTCTGCTCAGAGGGAGAAACATGTTTATGACTACCAGTGAGGAGCTCACTCACAGCTGTGAATATGAATAGGCTGTGCTACGCAGGTAACTGTGCTCTGATGTTGCCAGATCTGGTAACCTTGGGTACTGATGATAGCAATCAAGCCTGTATTACACACATAATCCTCAGTACCGAGGTCATACACCTTAACTTGCACTGACACAGCCAAGTATGGGTTTTCAATGACTGGCCACTGTTAAAGAGATCCAGTCAAAGGAAGATATAAAACTACAGGCCTCTGAGAGTCTCTAGGGGCGTTCACTGCAGAAAAACTTAATAAATCTGAGGTTATCACTGTGCTGTATTTGACAACTTTCCTTTAGAACAAAGCTATCAGTTACAAAGGGCACTTGCAGTAGATGGTGAAGGATCTCGGGTGCTTCTGCTTTGGGGAAGCAGGTGACACAACAGTCAATGGTCCCTCATCATCACTGATATCTCTCATTCCGCTAAGCATCAGTCCCGATTTGTCTCTCTCCAGATGACACAGTGGCTAGATTTAGATAATGAGTATACATCTTATCTATCATAAGTTCTATAAATAGTTGTCAGATCCATGTACAGTATCTTGCTGGACTATTTACAGCATGATCTGAAGCCCCTTGAAGCCAATGGAAAGGATGCCATTTACCTTACAGGGCTTTGGCTCAGGCCATTACAGACTCCTCACTTCTAGGGTATGTGACTGCACCCTTCCAGGCCTATCACAATGTACATGGCAAATCACAGTCTGTAGTAGGCTTCCATTTGGACCTGCTGCATTTTCTGGCTATGGGTAAATGATCTCAATGGGAGAGAGGAGAAGAAAAACAGAATGAAAGCAGACAGGGACAAGAGTTGGAAGGAGTCCATCTTCTGCTTTGGTACATTTTCCTGCATATGATAAGGGAAAGATTAGAAAGAAAGAAAAATGAAAGAGGGCAAGGTGAGAACAGGTTAGGAGATATCTGGAGGGAGGCACCAAGCTTTGTGGCTTGGAAATCTGTTGTCTACATTGAGATGCACTGTGTGAGACTACTTTCTTTGCTTCGTATTTGTTACTGTGCCTCCTACATCAAAATGGGAACAGGAAGTCCTGAGAGGGTGGCTACTCTCAGTCCTGCACGGCACATGTACCATCAGAGTTAGGCTGTGTAAACTTCCTTCAGCAAAAGTCTTGCAGCAGATAACATTATGCTTTCTATAGCAACAAGGAGGAGGGACAGGAAAAATGTCCCAGCTTAGAGGATTGGTTGATGGGCTGTATTGTCACTCCTTTTCCAGCCCTGGTTTACTGATATACTCTGGTATAACCAGCCAGTGAAGTCAGCATCAATAGTACCTGTGCAGTGTCTAAGGGCTCTACTGACCCAATGAGATCCTTGTGCTTGGTTCTATATAAATGGAATGGAAGGATGGTTCCAACTCCAGGAAATTTACAATCTAAATATAAAGAAAAAGCAGGAGTTTAGGGACAATGTGCAAAAAATGAGAATGTTTTGGCCAGCACACTAAACAGCAGCTCTCATCTTTATCCAGCAACCTGTAGGCAAAGGGATGTTTGTATAGTTGATCTGAAGGAGGTAACAAGGAACATTTTCCCTGCTCACCTTACAAGGCACCAATGAAAAAGTAGAGATGGACATGCTGCAAAAATCTTCAGGCCTCTGTAACTCAGTGTTTTGGGACAAACAGGGACACATTTCATAACCCAACCTCAGCAGGCGGGAAGGCAGCAGACTGATATCGAGGGAACCCATATAAGCACAGTGGGCCACACCACAACATGGCACTCTGGGCAGGCAGAAGGGCCCTTCAGGGTCTTACTGGTGGGACCAGGGGACTGGGAAGACCCTCAGTGTCACACTCGTCCCTCTCAGGATGCAGGAAGAGGAGACTGAGGTGAGCAGGGAGAGTCCCAATTCTTTCCTGAGGGCTGCCAGTGCTGCTGCGTGGAGGTGCCTCCGCAGGTGTGTGTAGGCTCAGCTTCAGCAGGTCCAGCCCCAAGTCCACATGCTCACGAGGTCTGGAAACCTCCTGGCTTCTGCAGTGACCTCTTCACCTGGCCTGTAAAACCTGCGCTTACAGAGAGGGATGAAGGGAGAAGGAAAAGGGAGTGAGGAAGGTGGAGAGGGCTGAGGATAGGGAGAAGGGAAAAGCAGAGCCAAGGTAGGACAGCCAGAAATCACTGCAAGCAGTAATAAGGGACAACTGACAAACCCCAGAATGAGCAAGGGAGAGCTGGAACCCCCCTGCAGGTGGGGAAAGGGCATGTAACAGGGTGAACAGCCTGCGTCTGGAGGCAGAGGCAAAAGCTGGCAGAAAGCAAAAATTCCAAAAGACAGCACAAGAGCACAAGAGATCAAGACAAAAGGCCAGGAAGAGGGAGCAGAGAGAACGGATGTGGGTGGTGATGGATGCTCTGGAGAAGGCTGTATGAAATCCTTTCCCCTTTGCTGTTGCAATCCTAGCTAGTCTAACTGCAGATATTATTATTCATACAAGTATCTAATAAAGGATATGGTATGGAGCAGCCGGAGTGGAGCTCTGGGAGGTGAATGATGTTAATAATGTTTTTATTGAGGACTGAGTACTGAGTTTAGGTCTTTTTGTGCCCAGTTGTGCTGTAAATGAGACAAGATGGAAAAGAGAAGAGTGAACAAATGAAAATACATGATCCTGTTGGAGGCTGTTCCTTAGCAATCAGAAAAAGACGGGTAGCTGGACATGTCCCTTGCTGCCAGCATGCCCATTTATTCCTGTCCATGGAGAGAAGACATCACTCCCTTTCCAGAAGTTTGATTCACCAGTCATGTTTTTTGTGCCAAAAAGTAGCTGCAGATACCTAGCTTCTATGAGTGGGATTTTTCAGGAAGTGGGAGACAGCCCAAACACCTCAGATAAAACCAAGCCAAGCCTGAGGCAGTGTACTCAGTGTAGTCGTTCTGGAGAACATCAGTTTTGGTTTCTGCAGAACTACAGAATCAGAGTCTTTGCTGACCTCTCTGAACCCCTGGAACCAAAATGGAGAGGGGGATTACTTATTACCACAGGACATATAGTTCACTGCAGAAGTTACTTGTTCAGTAGCCAAATGAAAAGAAATAAAAAAATTACTCCAGTCACTGGAGAGCTTTAAATCAACTCAAAATAGACCATGGTGTTGAGTGAGTGCTGTCTTAAGGTGACATCTTGGCCATTTCCCAGATCTGGGCTTGCACCCCATGCTCTTACTCCAGATGCAAGTGGCTCTCTAGGACTTCTGCTAGTGGGGCTCAAATTTGCAAAAATAATGAGCACCTCCCTGGAGCAGAGCTTGTACCTCAGGAACTCCCCTCCCTATCCGGCATGTTCTAGCCACTGAGCCAGGAAAGTAGACCCTTCTGCCTTGCTATATTAGTAGAAAAACTTGAATTGCTCCAACAAAAGGTAAAGCAGAAATGCCATCTTTGATACCCCTTAGCTCTGTGGCTGCTTGACAAGGAGGAGACATCAGTTTACTGTTACCTGATCCTCTAGGATAGCCCATTTCCTTAGCAATGAACTATTCACAGGACAGGTTTCACCACTCCAGAAACAACTGGAGGATGATTCGTCTCATCCTTCCTGCTGTCTGCCTTTAGGCTTTAATTGTGTTAGTTTTGCATGCACAGTTCAGGGTTTCTTTGGTCTTACTTATGCAACCTTCAGAGAGTCTGCTTGAAACCCAAGTCCTCGAGGAAGACTTAATGATAAGGTTTAGAGGGCTCTTTTCTTTTGAACTTGAGATCCTCCTCCCCACATTGCTTTGCTCTGGACCAACATTAGGTTGGTTAGAGAAAAGGCAGGGAACACATCCAGGGTAGTCACCAAATCCGGCCTCAAACTACAAGGCAACAGATCCCTGCCAAACACTCATGAAAGAAAGCTCTCCCATTGTCACCATCAGGAGTTTAGTTTATGGATCATCAGATGTAGTTGCAACCTCAGGCTTTGCTCTCTCTCATGAGTGAGTCCCATTCTAGCAATAAACAATTCTGCCTTTGGTGGCTATGCATGACTTGGCTGCCATGGTAATACACACATTAAAAAACCTCCAAGTGCAGCTGATCTGGTAGCAATGGTCTGTGTCTACTGTGTGCATTGCCCAAGGTAGCAGATATGTGCTTAGCACAGCAATTCAGGGAAGCTGGAAAACAAAAAAAATACTGATGCACAGTGTCTAAATAAACTAGTTTTAGGAGTGACCTAACTGTATAAAACTGTTAAAGCAGTTAAGTCACCTGGTGGTTTATTAAAGTGGATAGAGGTGTAGAAAAGTGAATAGTAGATAAAGGTGCTTTATTTTTAGTGACACAGACTTTAGACTACTGTTACTTTTACCAAACAAGCTGTGAAGAATTTGCAACTCAGCCTTGGAAAATTTAACTAACTAATATGTTTTGGCACAGTAAAACATAACCACAGGTTTTGGGGTTCCTATTTGTGGCTTCTCCTGAATTGCTACACATCTCTTTTACCTTCCCTTCCCTTCCCTTCCCTTCCCTTCCCTTCCCTTCCCTTCCCTTCCCTTCCCTTCCCTTCCCTCTTTTTTTTTTCTTTAATTCTGAGTCTTGGAAAATGCATCTGGAAGTTGGCCACACACACCTTGACAGGTTTCATTTCAGGTGCTTGATGAACTCACACATGACAAACTTTATCCTGCTTAATTATCATGCCTTTCTATAATGAAGTGGAAAAGAGTAGCAGACCAAATACCATTGCTCAGATGAGTCAGAAACCAGTATTGAGATGGGTTACCAGATCACATGTGAACTAGGTGTGGTTTCATGACCACCCTGAGCCAGTCTAAGCCTAGCTTTTGACAAAATGTGTAGCATTGTTCTCCTCCCTCTGTCCATGAGTTACCATCCCTTCCCTTGTGCTAGCTGTAGGGCTCATGCCTCTGGGAAATTGAGCACATCAGACTGATCCAGCTAAATGCTCCACGCAGAAGAAAACAGAAAAAAGGGAAGAGTCCCCTCATCTGTGTGAATCCCCTGATCTGTCTGACTGCTCAACCGCATAGACGATGGGGTGGGAAAGCATGTTGTAGGGCTGAGTCACCCCTTTCAAATGTAGTGCAGAATTAGATCACCTTAAGCCAATGATGAAAGCAGGGAGAAAACAAAAATATCTTTTTCATCTAGGAATTAAAAGTCTATCCATTTGTCATCATTAGGGTGTCTGATGTCTTTACAATAATTACTACAAACCTCAAGGATGGGGCTAGTCTCTGCTCATTTATCTATCTAGTTTAAGCTATTTTCTCAGATACCTCTAATCAATGGAGAGAGAAGCTTCCAGAAGAGGATGCATCTCATACAAAGCTTAGTGTTTAAGGGACTGAGACATCTTCTGAAGATCAAAGAATCATAGAATGGTTTGGGTTGGAAGGGACCTTTAAAGATCATCTAGTTCAACTCCTGATCTTTCACTAGATCAGGTTGCTCAAAGCCCCGTCCAACCTGACCATGAACACTTCCAGTGATGGGGCATCCACAATTTATCTAGGCAACCTGTTCCAGTTTCTCATCACCCTCATCATAAAAGATTTATTCCTTATATCCAATCTAAATTTATTCTCTTTCAGTTTAAAACTGTTACCCTTTGTCCTGTCACCATAGGTCCCAGTAAAAAGTCTTTATCTTTCTTCTAAATTTCCTTTGAGTATTGAAAGCCCACAATAGGGTCTCCCTGGAGCCTTGTCTTCTCCAGGCTGAACAACACCAACCCTCTCAGCTTTTCTTCATAGGAGAGGTGTTCCAGCCCTTTGATAATTTTCATGGCCCTCCTCTGGACCCTCCCTACACAGGTCAGATGCTTTTGACTATAAGAGCAAATTTCAGCTCCACCTCCAGGACAACTGCATTTCACATCACATCTTGTTCTTGACTGGAATAAGGCTCAGAAATCTTTACTCTCTGGGGACTGGGCTGATGACTTCAAATCACCCTCCACATTGATGTATTCCTGGTGAATGCCTGTTCCCTTTCATCTCTCCTCCCCTCCTGTGTTGGCACTGCATCTGCATGGGTCTAACATTTCTTCAGTGAGCTTTGGCTCAGACTTGTAAGGCCAGCAGCAGGTTCATAGAGGTGGAGTTTGTGACATTATAGTGATCGTCCCAACAAGAAGATGATATTATGAACTCCAGCTTTGTTGTGCCCTGCTTTCTGCCTGCAGGACAATAAGCAGGGACGAGTGTTGGGCATGACGCATCCCAGCTTTCTGAGCTCTGCCTGGGGAAATCAGGCAGAAGTGTATCCTTTCAGAGAACAATTGATTTGGGAGGGTAGAGGAAAGAGACAATATTTTATTAATAATTTTTTACAGCCATTTTCCCTCCGGAAGTCCTTTCGGCTATCTTGAGTAAAGTCTGAAAGTGTATAACTTAAAAGATCTGGTATGGAGATTTTGATCATAATGACTTAATTAAATGAGGTGTTTGGGGAGTTTAATATTACATCGTTGCTGATGGCTGGTTGATTGTTTTACTTGCCTTTGATCAACTGTGTGAGTGGTGGGTCATCCCAATCACTGCGGGCCTACGGTATCCGTCATCACCCCTCAGTCCTATTTGTCTTGCGTGTGTATGCAGAAGGCCTGCTTTTGATGAACTGTGAAAAGAAAGATGAACTGTTGTAATGAAAACATTCCCTCCCCAAGATCCTCTTTAGACAACATTCAATTGGTTTGACCTTGTCCCCTCTTGCGGAGGACGGTAATGATTCCTGCAGATGGCTGGGTCATTCCTTGGACACTTGGGAGTGAGGGAGCTGGATTCTCCGTCTGTGTTAGCTCTTCGGCTATGCAGGCTGCAGCTGGGAAATGCATAGCAACATGGGTAGACATACCTGAGATAGTTGTCATCTAGCTGGTTGGAGTCCTCATGGATGCCCTGAGCTGCTTATTTATACTTGGGGGACTTTACCTAGGCCTGTTTTGCTCACAGCACACACATGCACTAGCTAGCCAGAGAGAGCTGGATCTCTCCGGGCTGCAGTCTCCTCTCTGGCTGAAAAAAAGGCATGGCCTGAGGGAAGCCATTTGAGATGTCAGCCTGGCTTCCCGTTCCCATCTGCCTTGTAGGCAGATGTAAGCCGGCAAATATTGGTAAATGGTCCGTTAGCTGAGCTAGTGGTCTCCGGCTTTAACTGCCTCTTGCTCCTAAAGAGGCAGCCTTTTCTGATTATGTCACATTTAGAAAAGTGACATAAGAGCTGGTAATGAACACATCCTCATCAATTTTAGGGAGATTAAATCCTTGGATAAGCCTTGGGGAGATGTTTCTGTCACTCTGACAACTGAAATGGTGACTGTGTTGGAAATGGTTCTCAATTCATCCTCAGGGGAGGAGAAAAGAAAGCCTTTCCATTACTTTTACAGCTCAATAAGAGAGAGTGGAAAGAAACATCTCTGTGTATTATAAGGATTTTAAAATATTTGGAAGCTAAACTGCTAACTGCATACTTGAAGGCATCAAAGGGCACACAAAACCTGGTACAAACACTTAGCAATGGCCTGTGTCTAGCCTGGAGTTACAGTGAGTGTAAGTGAGGAAGAGAAAGGATAAATGGGGAAAAGAGAGCACACAAGAGCAATGGGACTTGTCCCATGTCACGCACCCAGACCTCAAAACCAGACCTCAAAAACTCCCAGCTGGTGTCCTATTTATAAGGCCACTGAGTCTAGTCTGGTGGCCCTTTAAATACTTGTCTTTAGCTAAGGTCAGTCTCTGCTTCCACCTGAATAGTCTGAGGATGTCATGGCACATCAAGTTCTTGCAGTCTCATAAGCTGGTCCACAGGTCCTCCAGCAGCACTGTCAAACCTGCTTTAAGACAGTTTACCTTTTTCAGAAATGCAGTTATCCTGTCCTCCTGTGGCTGCTCCAAAGGGAGCTGCAGCTACTTTAGTGGCATAAGTCTTGCCTGTGGAAATATGCATAGATGAAGTGTATGTCTACTGGCCTAATCCTGCTGGTTTCCTTGTACTTCCTCCCTTTCAGGAGTTTCATGAAAATGCAGTCATCATGTGCATTGCAGTTATAAGACACCCTGACACTTGGGCACAGGCCAAATACTGACCGTTCTTGCTTTGTCATGCTTCAGTGAAGCAGAAATACCACCCTTTCTCCAGGAAAGAGCACAGCTACCAGCATCTTGGTACCTATCATAATAAACGTTTTGCCAGATGCCGCTATCTGCAACTCAGAGTGGCAGGAGTGGGCTTTTCTGCCTACCTCGGCAGCACAGGATCATGTAGGCGTGACTCATTTAATCAGTTTAATCATGTTTTCTTCCATTTCGGGTGCCTTAGATACTACTGCCTGGGCTGGCCTCACTTTCTCTTGACCTCTGCCAGAGGCACATGATAATTTAGTCACCTGGAAGACTGTAGCTCTGTCATTTACGTAAAGTCAAGGGCTCTGTGCTGGGGTATTCCAGTCTGACTGGTCCCAGTGGGATATAAGAGGAGCCAGTGTGCTTCACTCTTGTATCAGCCCCACAGCTTGCTCCATAGTGCGTTGTGCCTGCTATGCCCCATCACTGCCTTGAGTGAACAGTGCTTCCCGCTGAGGTTTGCAGATTGACATTCATTCAGGCAGAATTCCTCAATGGCCTGAAAAGATGTTTTGCCTCATCAGGAGCTGCAGTACTAGGTGTGCAGCTGGCAGCAGTGGCAGACAGGGAAAGATCAGGCTTGGGATTCCCCTGCAGGATTTTCTACAGACAAAGAACCTTACCCAGACACAGTTGTATAAGAGGAGAAGTCCCTCCAACCATCATCTGAAGTGGTACAATGAGGCTAATACCCCAAGCTGGATTCGGGAGGCAGCTGCGTGGGTAGCAGCAGTTTGCGGTGCGTGCGGCAACAGGCACCGAGAGATTACTTGCTCCAGTAACTTGGGTTGGGTGTTCAGGACCCAAAGTAAACACACAAACTGCAGTGCCATACAAAGGCTTAATATCTTGTATTCATAAACCACCTTTAATTCAGCGGCATTTTAAAGCATTAGTACATCCTGCGTGCACAGAGCAGAGGGTGAAACTGAACTCAGTAACCTTTGCCCCAAGCAGCGGTGGGAAGAACAACCAGGCATTTATGCAGTGCCTGAGCCCCGGGTGCACCAGATGTACCCTGTGCTGGCCCCAGCCCTGCGCTGTGTCCGTGGTCCCTGGTCATCTGGGGTCCAGGTGATCTCTGCTCTCAGAGACAAGGTGGGCACACACAATGTGACCTGTAGTCACGTCGGATACATTTGTGAGAGAATATAAAGGAGTTAGGTGTCGAGGTCTTGCCAGGAGTAATACTCCCAAATATCAAAATAACTGAATGCTTTGGCACCACCTCCAAGATCCTCCAGAAATACAACTGCAAAAGAAAACTAAACACTGAATGTGATCATCAGAATTATTTTACTTATTTCATGGGACAACACTGAAGTTTTCAATCCTGCTACCCAGGGCACGCACCTTTCTGCCTCGCAGATTTCTAAATCATCTGATGGCATTGTTACCCCAGCCCTAACTTGGTGCCAGCAGGAAAACTTTCTCCTCCCTTGATGCATGTCAGCAGATGTGTTCAGAAGCCACATGCGTATCCCAAGTATTGAGCTACTGACTGAGAGCATCAAACACAGGTCCTCCAAGCACAGAAAGCCCTCCAGCTGCCTGGGGAGAGGGCGGAAGAGCAAAAGAATTCTCCAGGAGTCACCATCTTGGGAGTGTTTTTCTACTAGAGCTGTATGTTTGCAGATGTGCAAAAGGATACAAGGGTTGATGTGCATCATTTGAAAATGAAGCCTGTCTGATGTCCTAATTTTCAAGAGGCATGTTATATAAGTCCAAAAAACCTTCCCTCTGCAATGGAAACTTTCACCTTGGAGGAAAGTTACCTTAAAGTGTAATGACAGAACCAAGGGTGTGCATGATTTACATTAAGCTGGCTAACATTTGTGAAATAATTAGAGAAAGATACAACTGTTCATCTGAAAGTATTTTTGGAAGTATTTAAATTTTTTTTCATAGCTTCTATTTCTGACATTTATTCTAGATTTTTAATTGCTATTTCCCTTGGTCAGCATAGCCACATGATGAGATTTTCAAATGTAGCAATAAAAAATAAAATTTTGCTTGAGAGAAAATGTTTAATTTGAAATTTAAAAATTTACATTCCTACTTTTTCAAGACGAGAAATATGGATTTTGCAATTAGCAAATCCATGGAAAAAATAAGCACCTTTGAAAGCTACAGAAATTCAAATACATTGCTGACTTTCAAAACTTTGCAGATGAAAGAAAAAATATCCACCCATTTCTAGATTTTGGAGAAATTAGAAATTGCATGCCTCTGCACTCCCAGATGAATGTCAAGTCTTGCACCTCATCAGCATTTATCATTATTCTTACTTAAAAATGTGTCTGTCACAGATGAAGTGGAAAGTTGAAGGAGCTCACTGCCCCTTGGCTGGTGCACGTGTCTCAGAGCTAAATTCCAGAAGAGTCACAGAAGAGGACACAAGGACACAGAAGAGCAACAGAAAGAAGCTGAACTTGCAAACAGGGGAGAGCTGTTCTTGGTGGGGATGTCTGAAATGCTTTTTAATTCTAAACTATCCTGTGCTGTTTCCGCCAGCTTAGCTGCATGGGAGATTTCCACCCGTCAGTCCTGGGCTCATTGCAGTGAAGCTGAGCTCTGTCCTCCTTGGGGAGCAGCATCAGGGGTGTCCGCAGCCCTGGGAGCCCGAGGCCACCGCTGCCATCCAGCCTCCCCCTCCTTCTGTGCTGACCCACAGCTGGGCACTCCTCTGGGCAAACACCGGTTGCATAATGCTCCCTCACTAAAAATGGACAGGATTACAGACATGGAAGAGCTAAAAATACAGGCCCAATGAATCTGCTGAAAAAGCAGCTTCTTTGCTGGGTCTTAAACCCCTGCTCTCCTCACAGTGTTTGTATCGGTGAGGGCGTGCACACGGCTGTTTTACAGAGGTCTAATATATGCATGGCAGTGTGCCCTTGGCTTTTTCTTTGTATTTAATCTTTGACTTGACAGTGTTGAAACTTGCTTCCCTGTGAAACTGGAGAAGGAGGGATTGTTGTGTGCGTCAGGTTTTGCTTTTGTTTTGTTTCTCTCCCTTTTATTGAGTTACATAAAGAAACTCAGCAACTCCTAGCTGCTCCTAAGTGCTCAGGTGTCTGATTCTGTCTGCTGGGGCATCAAAGTGTACCTCAATGTAACAACCACCACGTTGCCCACCACTGGAAAGATGGTTTAGGATGTTGCTGAGGGCAGCTGGTCCAGCAAGGATCCTTATTTTTCACATCAGCTCAGAAACCTGCCTTCCACATTTCTTTGTTTGCATCTGTAACCTCCTTAAGGGAGACCCTGTGGTGTCTTTGGGATTTTCTTCTGGACAATTTTAGGATGGACAAGTAGCCTAAATTCCTTTTTCCATCAGACAACAATCTGAAAAACCAGATAAGGACCTGGTTGCAAAACATCCACCAGAGAATTAAAAATCAACCTTGTGACTTTCTGCTTTGATAACAGAAATTATACAAAACTGAGCTGGAAGAAACTTTTAAAAGGTCATCCTGCCCCTCCACCAGCCTTCAGATAGGATCAGCCATGCTGAAAGTGCTGGAGTTGAGATAGTTATCTCAGCCGCTGCTAAAGCCTTCCTACAGCAGCGTTTTCACACAGCAAATCATCCCAGCAGTGCAAAAGTATCACAACTGGAAAATGTCTCTTAACGTCTCACCTGAATTCCCTTTGTTGCACTTTAAGCCCATTACTTCCTTTCCTGTCCCCAGCAGACATGAAGAACAGCTTATCCTTCCTCCTTGCAGTAGCCTTTCACATACTTGAAGGGTGTTATCACGTCTACCCGTCTTCAATTCCCTAGACTAAACAAACCCAACTCTTTCAGGCTTTCCTCATAGCTCATTCTTTCTAGCACTCTGATCACTCTTGTTCCTGCCTGCTAGACTCTTTCTAGTTGGTCAACATCCTCTTGAAGTCTGATGCTCATAAGTGAACACAGATTGATTCACCAGGTTACTCCAGACCAAAGGTCAGAGGGAAGTAGTTTCAAAGTTGGAGGATCCTCACCACAACTGACCTATTCACTCCAGCTGTGGCCACTCTGTAAAACTTGGCTCTGGGTCAGACTGGCAGTCTCCCAGAGAAGCAGTAGATTCATAGATGAATATCAGCACCTCAAGTTCATCCTGGAACCTAATAGGCAGCTGTAGTATAAAAAAACCCAAAACCAAAACCAACAAAAACAAAAGAAAAGAACCCCAACAAACTACCAACAACAAAAAAAATACCACTAGAACTGGCATAGTGGACTCGCTGCATGTGACACTTTGTGACACATGTGCTGTTAAATTTTCTTCTGCTTCATTTTCTGGATAGATTTAGGATGAGGCGCTCTAAAGAGCATGTGAAGAGCTAAGCAACCTCTAACAGTCTATTAGCAAAGTGTTCAGGGAAAAGTGGTGTTGTCCTGTTATCACAGAAAATAAATTTCTTCCCTTTCATGTCCCAAGGCTTATTCTTCAGGTGAAAGCACATGCCAGTATGTCTATCCTGCATTTCCAAAAAGCTCTGAGCAAACCCCAGACTACTCTGTACACTCAGCAGAGTACAAAGCCTGAAGGGAGGTGAGCTCCCTTTTGAAATCATGGCATATGGCCCTCTGAGCAGGGAGGACAGGCTTAGTCACTGGACCACACTGGCACAGCTCTTCTGCTCCTGGTCCCAAACGTTAGCTCTGTGACTAGCACTGGGATCTTTGCAGTGTGCTTCATCACATGGCACAGACGTGTACTAAGGAGGTTGTTGAGTTTGTGGGAAAGGTTTTCACTCCTAGATTGAATTTTCAAGGCAGCAGGATTTCTGTCTGGTTTCCTTGCCATGTTGTAGACTTTTTTTTCCCTGGAAATTGCTCTTTCCAGGCTCTAATCTTAACATCCCTCAAAGAGCTTGCCCTTCATGAGCCAAAATCCTTAGCTCCTGTCAAGTGAAGACAATGGAAGGACGTGTTAAAACAGCCACGCTGCTACACCTCAGGCAAGGCTCAGCTCCACTCTTTTCCGGGGAACTGCTCAAATACATATTGGCTAGGATTTGTGCCAAGATTTTTCAGTTAATATTTGCAAAATTTAATCACAAAAGCCCAGATTCTGCATTGCCTTTAATCCCATTGAATTGTTCCTTAGTTGGCAGCAAGTGCCTCCAGTTTCAATTAGACAATTCATGGTTATGGGCACTTTTGGATAAGAAGGGATCAAAACCTGATTCTGGAAATCTGGTTGCCAAACATGTTCATCCAAACCAAGGCTGCATTTCAGCTGCCCAGTCCACAACATATTATAAAAAGGAAAGATTTAAATACACACTGTACTGGACCATTGTAGCAAAAGACTGCAACGACCAAACTTGCTTGAAAGAGAAGAGCATAGACTGGGTCTTTGCAAAGCATCTCCCTGAAAAGCTCCCTCTTTAAATGAAAGAGATCAAACCAGGAAAACAAGCGATACTTACCCCAGGAGGCAGGCTTGCCTCCTGAGTGCCAGATAATAATAAACGATGTGTTTGTAATCCACAGCAGAGATAAAATGGCATTTTCTTTGACATCAAATACTAAAGAGGGAGTAAATAGTTCTGTAAAGTGCTTTTTCCAATGGAGGGTGAAAGATCTTTCACCGGAGAGAGGATGATCTCTAGGGATGGTTGTTCCTATCTTTTTATTTCACATCAGCATGAAGAATCCAGCAAAAAAGATAAATGTTTATGTACCTAATACTGCATAATTTCAGGAAGAAAAGAGATTCAACTATGGCTAAAGTGAGTATATAAAAAAGACATATGCAAGAAGGGGGAGAAATTGAATGGGGAAAAGCTTGGAATCAAGGGGTAACTACACCTCTTTGCACCAAACGTTTTTAATTCAGCCTGAAAGCTCCTTTCAAACATAAGGATAAAGAGAGGTAATCCCACCTCCACCTAGGAGACAGCCAAGGTGGGATTCTGAGAGCACTCCTGGCAGCAACAGCACAGGGTGGTCAGGGAAAATCAAGATCCACACAGGTCCAGCAGGAGGAAGTTAACTGGTCCAGCAGAACAGAATTGAGTCAGTTATAATTTGGCCAGATCACTCCATATCACTCCTCCACAAACACCAAACGCTGTCCAGAATGATCTTTCATGCAACTAAACAGCCTGGACTGAATCCTGTGCCCCACCATAAGATGAGCGGGTAGGCTTAAACCTACGGCAGGACATTTTAATTATCCATATTAATGCCACCTTTAAAAAAGTGCAGCGGGTTTTTTTCTCTGGTTATTTCCTAAGGCCACATGTTGGCTCAGCAATCCTGGGTTTCACTGAAACACCTGCTCTCTACAGGCTCTGCTGACTGAAGGACAAGGTAATTAGGTAACTTACCCAAAGGTCACATGGTGAGTAAAGTAGGATTAGCACTCAAGTTCCTCCTGGCAACTAGTCCTGTGCTGCGACAATTAGAAAAGGTTAACCATCCTCTTTTAGCTTTTGTTTTCCATCTTCCAGAATGGGGCAGCACGTACACAGGGCTGGGCCATGTTACATTTCCTCAGCAGTATTTTGGAAAACCCCACAAAACAAAGAACTCACCCCAAAAAGGGCTTTGAAAAGTCATCATATCTGGTGGGATGTGGTGCTTGAGAGGGAACAGAGCAAAACAGTGGATTAATCTGAGCACACTGAATATGAATTCTGGAAAATGCCTCACTCCCTCATTAATCCCCAAGCACAGACCTTGCATGCCTGCTTCTGTGCAATGCTTTGTCACGCTGCTGCCCGCCTTCTGCTCAGAAGTCACCCTGTCTTCCCTTGCCCATCTGCCCTGCAGGCAGATGTGAGCTGGTAAATACTAGTAAAGAACCTGCTAGCTGTGTTACAGAGCTCCCGCTTGCCTAAGACCTCTTGCCCAAGTCCCCCATGCTGGCGTGGCCAGGCCAGGTCTGCCAGCTGACATAAACTGGTGTAGAAACCAGTTGCACTGGAGTCCCTGGCCACGTTGCATAGTGCTGTGCACATATGTGTACCTGGTACCATTTTGCTCCTCAGCAGGACTGGTCTTGTCATACCATTTTTGAGCAAGCATGCCTGGTAGCATAACGGAGCAGTCTTCCATGCATGCTGGTCTGCACCCACACACAGTGGTCTTTTCTCCAACCTCTCTTCACCTGCCTTGCCTAAGCCCTGTATCCAGGTACTTGCAGACTAAGAAGGAGAAAAGATGCTGCAAAGGAGCACAGGCCTCTGTCTCTCCCCATCCTGGGGGGAGCTTGTGTTATCCTGAGCTGAAGAGCACCCCGTAACTTGGCTTGGATCTGTGTAGGTCAACACCTATTGTGGAAGATTCCCCACAAAACACCTGATCCCTCTCTATGAGTTGTCCAAGAGCCTGAGCAGACAGCTCTCTGTCTCAATTTGTAGGCAGCCTTGAGAAGACACAGTGCTGGTCTTCCTTCTTTGGGGGAGTTTTGGGCTACTTTTGGCAGGAAGGCATAAGTAATCTAAAGAAAGGACTTCTGGGTGTGCCAAGGCACACTGTCCCTCCACCCATAACTTTGGTGGCACCTAGATAAAAACACCACCACAGAGATGTTCTCAGGATGATGTTTTGGGACCACTGGCTGTGGCCTCTCCTTTGCCAGTGTGATTAAAAAGAGCAAATATGCTTTATCTTGGAGAGCACTGATAGATTTTGGCTCTGGATGGGGATGAGGTGTATACCACCTCATATCATTCCCATACTCTGTGCCCTTTGCTCTCAATGTCATCTCCTTGGGACTCTTCCCATTGGCCTAAGCAGTGTCCCTGTCGGCAAGGGTTCTCGGTTTTTTTCCAAGCAAGGTCAGTAGGCTCCCTCCAAGAAAGGTGGATCTTCTGAGTCCTTCTCCAGTCCCTTGAGTGCTGCGCCTCTCTGCTTTTCTTGCTGGTGAGCAAGATCAACCGCTGAAGATAACTGCTCA
>NW_010299430.1:59491-79286 GCF_000700745.2 Antrostomus carolinensis | reverse complement strand
CGTGGGATGGCCACTCACCTGCTACAGTCCCAGAAGGGACATACCACAGCAGGCAGTTTACCTGGATGCTATAGTTTCCTCTCCTGCTATAAATACAGACATAGGGTAAAGGATGAAACGAAAACAAAAAAAAAAATCCATTCACCCACTGCATTGTGCAATGGCAGACAGACATTTTTCTGCCTGCTAGCTGCTTTAAATTCAGGTAGCTTTATCAGCTGAGAATTTACTGGACCATTCATCAGAAGCAGCTGTTTCAGAGTCAGACAGGGACCACCTCCCAAATACTAGTTGTTCGGGATTTGCATAACTTAAATTCACAGCCATTGAGAGTATTTGCAAAAACGAGACCTGCTCCTAAGCTGTGAGCAGGACAGCTTGACTTTAAAAAGTCAGCTCATATTTCCTGTGTGTTAGAAAGAGCACCTGTTTAAACTATGCACATCTGACTAACAGTGGGCATGTTTTGGGCACTGACCCGTTAATAGAAAGGGTGGGACTTTGCAGTTATTAACAGCAATCTGCAACTGAAACAAACACAATGAAAAAAATCTGCAATTTCTTTAATCCAAGGAGAGGCAGGAGGGTGAAGATCATGACTGAAATAAACCTGTAGGACATCATGTCTCTTCCCCAGTTGCTGGCCTTCTGACATGCCCTCCAAAAAGAGGCAAGAACCTCAAAAACACATTAACCATTTCTATTCCTAGAGAAATCCCTAGTACTAGATAGTAGCTAATGACCTTGAACTGGCAAAAAGGTTCTGAGCAAGACATTATAATCAGAGCACACCACTCCCACCCTAAAAAAAATATACTATTCCCTCTGAGATCTTTTAAGAAACTTTGATTAAAAGTCCAAGAAGAAAGAACACACTTTCTCTGCATGTTTTCTTCAGCAAGCAGTGTTGAGGGGCTTGCGTGTTTAGCCACCTCCTCCTCACTTCTTGCAGAAGGGGCTGTTGGAGGGAACATTCCTGCCCGTTGTGCAAGCAGGACAGTTCACTGATCAACAGCTGTCTATCTGCCTTTCTCTGAAAGCAACCGTCTGTGTGCCACCCAATATAAGTGACTGGGGCTACCCCCTCACCTACAGCTCTGAGGACATCACAGAGGCAGTGAAACCTTGGGTGGCTGCCCACTCCTAAGGCCAGCCCTGGTAAATGCAGTTCTCATCTGCTCCGTGTATTAGCATTGTCTGTTTTGGCAGCCCAAAGGGCTTGAATGCCTGTCTCAGAAGCCCAAAGGGCTTGAATGCTGAGTTATGTATGCCTTCTGAAACAGGCAACAGTATCCTCCACAAACAATAAGCTGAAAAATATGCCTGGTACCTGTAACAAGTGATCGGTCACCAAAAAACTAAAGAGAAGAAAGCATTTAGATTAGAAACAAGCATACAATTTATGCAGTGCCTTGACTTTGTGCTGGACACTTAATACTTCTGGAGAGCCGCAGTGTTACAGGACTCTGTAAGCCACACAGAGCCCTTGCTGTATCACAGCCTTGTATGGCCACTTGAGACTCAGTAATGTGTCATTAAAGGTCACCAGCACCACAGACAATACTTCAATATACAGTTATTTTGTGAAAGATCAAACCTATCAAAAATAATAAATTTTTCATTACATCAAAGACAGTTTACTGACATTCAATGAAGCACATCTCCTTAGATCCTGGAGAAAGGAATGAGCCTCATAAAATAATAAATATCTTTGCATTTTATCTCTTGATGCCTCTATCTATGGAGGTATTTATACAGCCCCCATAAGTAGTCTCTGGGCATTTTCCTCACCTGATTAGAGCACAGATCTACTAAACAGACATGATTTGTGTGCAAAACCAAACTCCTTTTCTTAAAACAGGTTTATGAAGGAGAGACAAACCTGTTGGTGGAGTGGAGTTAGTCAAAGAACATTTTGCTGCAACAAGATTTTTTTTGTTTAGTGGGATGCTGCTTGATTGGTGACACATAATTTAAGGGATTTATTTCTTAAGATATGACAGCAAAACCAATCAAAACACCAGGGGTCTGAAACTTGACTGTATTTCAGATCTTTTGCAGTAGAGCAGAGGAGTTCATATGCCTGAGTCTTTGGTCAGTGGCAAATTCCCCATGGGGTAGGAATATCAACAGAAGAGATGTGTATTACTGCTCCTGTAATAGGCTTTGCAGAGAGGTTGGACAAATGTCCATGACCAGACCCATGGTCTTCTGCAGCTATTCCCAGCTGCCAGAGGAGGCTTTTGTGGTGCGGCTGAGCAAACCCTGAGGCTGCTCTGACCAGTGTGATATATTTGGGCCAGCCCCAGGGGTCATGGGCAGTGCAAATGTAGCTTCAGAGGCCGCCATGGGGGAGAGAAGACCCTCTTTGCTCACTGAGCTTTGAAACAGAGCTGCCTGTATTTCAGTTGGCAGTAATCCCTTGGAGAAGAGCTTTGTCTGTCACCAGAATGCCCAGTGTTGTTTCACAGCACAGCAAAGGGGACAGATGCTGCCACAGACACTAGGACAGGGGTGACGGGCTGGGGACACTTTCCCTGCTCCCCAGGGACTGAGGCGACCCACTCATGGGCTGGGCACCCATCCTCACCAGGTGACTGCATCACCCTCCCAGAGAGGGAAGCAGCATCCATTGCGAGGGGCTCTGAGGAGAGCCCCCCACAGCCAGGGGAGGCTGGGGAAGGTGGTTTTTATCCCCTCTTATCAGCACACCAGAGGTTACTCCCGCTGGGGACTTGGCAGCAGGCCTGGCTGATGGGGGCAGGAGGGATTAGCATACAAAATCTCTTTTGGGAAGATGTCCCCTGGAACTGGAAGCATGTCATCATGTCACCGATAGTGTCAGGCTGCCGCAGGCTGATTACTGTCCTGTCGCTAGAGCACAGCCTTTTCGTGGGCCAGGGAGGGCAAGTGCTGTCCTCCCGTCTCTCCCCATGCTACCGGGGCTGATGTCCTCGGGGTACGCAGGGGCTCCCTGGCATTCTCCAGCATCCCATCACCCCTCTGGCTCCATCCCAGCTGGCTTCCCTGGTGTGCCTTGCAGTGGGGCTGCCCACCCTGGCTCTACCCACCAGCCAGCCGCCCATCCCTGACCCATCCCCAGGCAGCTGCCCTGGCACTGGGCCGCACTGCTGAGCCTCCTCCGAGCCCGTGCCCTGCCGCTGG
This sequence comes from Antrostomus carolinensis, assembly GCF_000700745.2. NCBI lineage: Eukaryota > Metazoa > Chordata > Aves > Caprimulgiformes > Caprimulgidae > Antrostomus > Antrostomus carolinensis. Next base: position 76,121 of record NW_010299430.1, on the reverse strand, counting down.
AAAGGGGAGGAAGGAGGAGAAGCACTGAGCCCCACTACTGGTTAAATTGTGCATTCCATGCTTTTGTGAAGGGAGAGGAACAAGCTGTTACCTTCCTGAGCATGAAAGGCCACTGCCCTCAAGAGAAAGCCTGCACAATAAATAATTTCTGAGGACTACTGGGCAAACCTTGGACAAGGGAATGTGGAAGCCAGTGGCACTGCAAAACAACCCCCATCCTGACCCCTGAAGCAATGCCACAGTCTCTGTTGTCTTCCAAAGCAACGCACCTGCACTTTCAGATGATCCCAAGTACCAGGATGCCCCAGTCATTGGCTTGGAGATGCCACTCATAAGCACATAAGGACTGAAGAGGCCATAAGACCTTCCTTGCAGTGCTTTCTTTATGCAGTGCTTTTGTCCCACAGAAAGCTGGACCACCAAATCTGGACACAAAACCTCCCGAAGAAACCTCTTTCAGGCTCCAGTTCAGCATGCCACCTGTCATCATGTTGCCCTGCATCTCCCAAGTTGTTCTCAGGAGGCCCTCACAGCAGATGCACCTGGGCTGCAGCCAAGTTGGCATGAAGTTTGCATGAATCTTGAGACATTTTATGACCTTAATAACATTTAGCTGAAATAAGTGGGGCTGTTTACAACCTAGGCCCAACCTAACTAAAAGCATTTTTTAGTAGGGTGGTAGTGCATAAAACCTCTTGCCTCTCTGTCATTGACCTTTCTGTGGGAGGAGAAGCAGTGCAGAGGCATGTGGAGAGCAGAGTATGCTCATGTGCCATTGTGCCGGCACCGTATCCATTACGAGCTTCTGCCCTTGTTCTTAGAGGACATATTCCAATAATAATATACCCCAGTGAACTTTTCCATCATGAGATCATGATTTCTTCCATGGGAGTTGCAGTAGCATGTTACGATTTACTGGCCTTTAGCTGACCAATAACAATTTTCTCACTGTTGTAACATAACGCCGCAAAGTTTTCTGAAGTGGAAAAGCAGTGACTACATTTTTAAACAGAGTTTCACTTCCACTTTTACACCTACAAAAAGAAATCTTTTCTTGCACATAAGCGAATCTGCATTTTTATATACTGTATTTTATATACTTGATTTATGCTTCCCATCAGACAGCTCTGAAGGCCAAACACTTGGACTGACAACCATGAAAAAATTGTGAGCACAGGGACAAAAAGCAAATGCTAATTTTGCTACTGAGAACCCTGAAAGGGAGATTTATACTTTTGAAAATGCCTAAAAAGAAACTCATGATGTTGTGAATAAAGCATCAATATATTGTAACCAGGGTAGGACATCACTGTTGATTTATATTGATGTAATATAATCACGCTTGTTATAATAATTTCAAAGGGGAGAAATTCACGGAGAAGTGCAATGGATGACTCAAGTTTTTGTCACTGCAAAACAATAAAAACTGCAGAATTTATCACTGTATGATCAAGTTTTTATTAACACCAAATGTAATCAGATAACAAAGTCCATCTCCTAAGACTTTTCTCAACACATGGTCTGGCCAAAATTCTTCCCTCAGCTTTGTTCAGCTCAGATCCTAGATTGCATTAAAATAGTTCTTGGTGAGAAAATTGCACCCTGCAGAGAGAGATTCAAGGAACTCTATCTATTTAGTTGATCAAAGAGACAGCTAAGAGACATCTTGATTTGGGTTAAAAAGTGTCTGCACAAGAGAGTGTCTAGAAAGAGAGGTTCTTCTCTCTGAAATATGGAAATTTAAGTGGGAAAAATGAAGACCAGAAATAAGCCTTTAATCATGAAGGTGTTAGCACTGGAGTAGATTCTCATGAGACTTCCAGATTTTACGTTATTTGAAGTCTTTGGTTGACAGTGGATTCTTTCTAAAAAATATAGCTGGTTCAATCCCAGATTATTTGTGGGAGGGCAAATAAAAAAAAAGAATGATTGTGTGAAATGCTATTGCCAGTGACTTGGCTAGAACAGATCTCCTCTTTAGGCATTCACATAACTATTCACAGGGCCCCAGCCCATTGTGTTGTCTACACTGGTAGACCACAGCTCCATTTTCTCCATGACCCTTCTCAAAACACGTCTAGGGCACCGGCTTTGGTTGCTGTTCTGTGTAGAGATGTAGCCTCAAACTCACGTGCTTTGTGTTCCAGTCACCACTTTCAAAGCACCCTATACTTCTGAACCACAGGTACCTGGGAGATCTGGTGCTCCTCTGTAAGTGTTTAGCACGTGTACTTGGTAGTTTGAAAAGGTAACGAGTCTTGGGGTTGGAATGGGATTCAGTAACAACTTAGCTCTTTACTCAGTAGCAGAAATGCACAAAAGATAAAACACATATAAATAGCTCTGCATAGATTTATTTCCTTCAACATTCTCTCCATGCTGGGATAATATTGAATTTGGGTCAGTTCTTTGGCCAGCTCAGCTGATTAACCAGACTTGTTCCCAGTATGAAAATCATATAGATTTCATCCCTTTCGTCCACAAAGCTCATTCTAGATCCTTGGAAGAATCCCACAGGAGTCTTCTTCAAATAGTTTTTTTAATCCCCTCTGTTCTTTGCCCTGTCCTATTTCCATTCTCAAGTCACTCTCTTTGTAGACATGAGCTGTGTTCCCACTGATGTCATTAGCATATCAATTGTTTGCTCAGAGGACGGTCATTATGACTCTGTTCATCTCTGTTATTACTCCTTGCCCTTAGACCGATGCTAAAGGCCTTGTCAGCAAAGACAGGAACAGAAAACATTGCATGATAGGGCAATGACCATAGCAACAACATCACATTAATCAGAGTCTGTAGTCTGTGCAAAGACAAACTTCCCAAACCATCAAACTCCATGATGCAAGACACAATCACATTCCCTTTCAGTCCGGGAACTACGTATCCCCCAGCTATTTGCCCCCAGAACTCCCTTCTCCAGGTGAGAAAATTAATCATCTAGGATCAAGGTAACCTCGCATAATCCTTTCACAGGACCATCAACACTTACAGTCAGGGTGGATGTCAGAGCAAGGACTTCTGGGCTACCTGAAGCATTTAGTTCACCACCCCCATGGGGCTGATGATTTGTATTTCCCCACTTTAGGGAACATATATCAGACAGATGGGGCTGAGAAGCCAACTTTATAAATGCCAGAGGACTTCTGAAAAATAGGCTGATTGAGGTGTTATGAAAGGAATAATAATTCACTTATATTGAATATATATGTATTTACATAATTTATTTGAAATAAATAAATGTGTATATATAAAATATGTTTCATCATCTGTTCTAAGAACAGTGACATGACTCTAATGTTGTGAAGCCAAAGTGCACATGGAGCATCTTTACCACTGTTGATTTGCCAAGGTGTTAACATTCTCAGTGAGTAAAATGTACCTTTGAAGTAACTGGCTGAAGCTCAGCCACTCACCGTTGCTGCAGCTCCATGATAACTGCGAGTCACAGGGTGCACACAGAGTCCTGTGCACAGCATCCACAGGTCATGCGCACTGGGAGGCACAAACACATTTACAGTCTCCCCTGTCATAGAATCGTTTTGGTTAGAAAAGACCTTTAAGATGACTGAGTCCAACCATAAACGTAGCACTGCCAAGTCCACCACTAAACCATGTCCCTAAGCACCTCATCTATGTCTTTTAAATACCTCCAGGTACCGTGACTCAACCACCTCCCCGGGCAGCCTGTTGTTTGGTTGAGAGGCTGGGAATTGTTGCTGAGTTTTTTAGGAGGGGAAAACGAGATAAGTACGGCTTCTGAGACAGAAATTTCCTCTAGAAAGATGGATGCTTTCAGGAGAGGGGACAGTTTAAAACTACTGGCTCCTGATCTTCCTGTCTTATGCTCTCCCTCTCCTATATCTCCAGGAAGTGAAAGGCTTGGGCTGCAGCAGTGATGACAATACCAAGGGAGCCTTCATGTCACTGTGGTGCAGCCGGAGAGGTCCGTGGGCCTTCCTGAGAAGGGACACTGACGGTAGAGCTCAGCACAAGAACAGCCCTGCACAGAAGGTCTCAAAAGGAAGGTCTCTGAAGGAGACCAGCCCTGGTGCCCATGACCAGGTGGCTCAGACAGTCTGCCTGGCTTATTACAGCTGGAGACAGTCTTTCAGCAAAGGGAGACTCCAGGCTTTGCAAAAGTCATGGGCTGCACCCAGAGATCAAACAGCTGAAATGCAGCCACAGAAAGGGTGCAGGGACCGGAGCACAATTCGGTATGCTGAGTGTGCTCCTCCACTGACAGAGATGTGCCCTCCCTGCAAAGCAGAACGGAAGGCAGAGGCAGGAGGTGCCCACTGTACAAGCCCAAGGCAGCCAGCGCTGGAGGAGGAAGGAGACGGGGATAACAGGTGCCGCTGTTGTACTGAATTATCAACACAGAGGGAGTCTGACAAGAGTGATCAGGACTTTCAAGGGGACATGGTGGGAATGCCACCAGCTGCCAGAAAGGACAACCAAAACAGAGTAGTAAATCCTTCCCCATAGCTCATGTTTGCCTTTTAACTGAGCCGCAGGGCAGGGGACTGTATTCATGTTGTGGTGGTGATGTTGTGGCGGTGAAAGGCTGGCAGTTAACAGGCACCTGTGGTGTCAGATCGAAAGACAGCTTGTCTCTTCAGAAGAGGACTTTGGAAGTGCACATGGACACCACTTGGCAAACCACTAGGCTTGCAAGGAGAGCAAAAGGGGATCTCCCTGAGACTGAAGCCCACTGTTTTCAGTTTGTGGTCATGGCACATTTGTTTGCAAAGCAGTATTCAGTCAGCCACAAGTCACAAGATTCAACCTGGTTGGACTGTATTTCAGGAACCTTAAACAAACAAACACCAAATCGTGAGATAAGGAAAAAATAAATTTTCCTGAAGAAAAACTCCCAGGCATGACAGCAGAAGATGGACAGACATTCACGAATTAATGGGTAAACCAAGTTCTACTCCTGGGTCTTCTCTGAATCTTCATGTTGGGTCTCAGCCCATGGCTTACTGCTGGGCTACAGTGACTCACTGCTGGGCTAGAGCATTCATGGCATGTCATGGCTCAGCCTGCTAGGACACACATTGCCCATGGGGCAGGATCCAAGTCCTGGCCAGTGCTCTCCTTGTGCCTGTATGTCCCTGGCCGGCAGACCAGTGGTGTGGGCCAGACCATGAGCAACAAAGGCGATGAGAGGATTGGAGTTGGAGTGTGATCATGAGGCTGGAGGTAACACAAACCTTCAGATGCCCCCTTAGCAGTGAAGTCTGGTAACTTGTTTATGTAAAGTAGTGCAGATAGGAGTCACCTCCTTCTTGGGAAAGAAATGGCAAGCTGCCGAGGGCGAGCACATGGTCTGGCATGCACAGAAGGCAATAGGAAGCCAGTAGGAGAACTGGATCTCATAATCAGCTCAGTCACTGACTCATGGACATGTTGTATAGGACGTTTCTCCATGGACCAGCTCTATGTTTAGGCAATGCAAAAGGTGAACTCACTTGCTTTTGAAAAGCACTTTGAAATTATCAGACATAAGTGCTCGACTGCACCTGGGGGACTTTCTGTCCTGCGCAAGGGCACTGAAGTTCCCAAAATAGGTGTGCTGTTCCACTGGCCTCCGGAAGCAGGCAAGGGGAGAGGTGAAATACAGCCACTGTTCCTTTCTCCTCACTGTCATCCCCGCTGCCCTTAACCCAGGGCTCAAGCCCAGGTGAGGAGCTGTGTCACATGCAGGGTGCATGGTATTTATAGTTAACTACTCTTGTGGTATCTAATAGTATAGAACATCACAACTGCTAGCTGTGTATGCAGACTCAATGTGCCTCTGCTGTTGCTGTTTGCATCAGCATAGGTCAGCAAAGGATCCTTCTGGGATGCTACAGTTTCAAGTATGTCTTTACGAGGTGTCACTGTGATGATAACATTGAGCCCTAATGCCTGCCAGTGCCACTTCTTGCTTGTAGATCTTTAGGGCAGCTCTTTGCCAATGAATGGGTGAGTTGTGATCACTAGTAGAGGGGAGGCAGAGGAACAAGGTAGCAGAGGGGGACAAGGACAGGGATGATACCAACAGACAGACAAGCTTATACTCTGCTGACCAGAAAAACAACCCTGTAAAGCAGGACAGTCCTGGCTAAGTCACTATAAATTATGTCACTGAGCTACGTTTCAGGTTCTTGACTGTCACTTGAGTGTTTATGAGGAAGGTGAAAGCTACAGTCTCCAGTGACATGCATGGCCATCAGTTGGGCTCAACTGGACATATCTTTTGTCTGCATGAGGACCCAGGGTCATAATAGCACTTGTATTAATTTTGCTCTCAAACAATCAGTCTGAAATTGAAATGGCCTTTACCATGGAAATCTCCAGTGACTATGGCAATTGTACCTGCAAATTAGGAGAATTTGGGCTTGTAAAGCTACTCTATTTAGCTTGCTCACATTTTCCTTACTTAGGAAGCTTTAGCTATTTTGTGATGTATGAGGACTACCCACAACACCTGGTGAGGAACTGTACATGATCAATGGAAGAAACGCTGAGAGGATAAAGGAATATGACAGACATCCCCTTTATTTTCACTTGAGACAGAAAATGCTCATATTTATCATAGCAAATCAAGCATGCTCTCCTTTAGACATCAGACTTACAGGGCAGAGACTCTTCTCTCACTGGTCAGCACAGCCAGACCCAGTCCTGATGGTGGGTCCTCCGGACCCTCCCAGCCTCCTACCCCTGGGTGTTTTGGGACCGGGGAACCACTGTCATCCCTGGACATCTCTGGTATGCCAAACCCCCCAATCTCAGTCCAGAGCACTCCATCACAGCTCTGAGGCAGCTGCAGGCTCAATTGGGAAGTCTACAGTTAGACCAGGGTTAAAACAGTAGCAAAGTTGTGGGGTTTTTTTAGCGTTGTTTTTGGTTTTGGGGTTTGTTTTTTGTTTGTTTTTTTTTAAAGTACAGCTTTACCAAAGCATCCAAACCCTGCTGGTAGCATACAACATCAGTCCTGGATTGCCTCTGCAATGAACAGGACTCCCACAAAGGCAGTTGTTCTGCTTCCATTGTCCAACGCTGTAAAAAAGAACAAGAAAAGCACCATTAGAAGAACGCCTTGCACACAAGAGGCAGGGCATGTTGAATTCATTTTTAGGGTATTGGCCATATGGTCATTTCCATTTCAGAAAACTTGTGTTCAGTAGGATCCCAAGCGCATGCACAGACAAAACGAATGATAAATGAGCATCTGCTTGCTTAAAACCCAGTGTTTGACATAGTTTGTTTTCTTAAGAAATTAAAACACATCTTGGCAGTCTCCATCCCATTCCAGAAGGGGACTAGTATCTCTTCCTTTCACTTTGATTAAATGTTTGCTTTGATAAAATACTCAGTAATATGATTTTTTTTTAAGTTAACTCATTCACAGAAAAGACTTGACTAATGGAGGAGGATTTATACTTTTGGGGGCCTCTGTAATTTCTTTACTCCTTGTCCTGACATTCAAGAATGCTTATAAATTTCCCATGAAACCCAGGTTACTTTAAGGAAAAGAGATTACCACTCAATTAAAGCTGATCAGAAAAATTTCTCCTGTAGTCTTATATCATCCTACTGGACAACTGAAATGCTCACAAGTACTGCCAAGAAATTGCCCATTAATCTCTGAAGTGGTGCAGGTGTGTTTCTTAACACAAAGGGTATCCTGTTTAAAAAGGCTAGAAATGCCACCAATATACCAAAGGGCTACCATACATTTCAGGCTTCCTCCTTTAGCTGCTCTATAAATGTCTCGGTGTGCACGTTGTCTGTCTGTGTGCCTTTCAGAGTTTCCCCACAGGTAGGTTTCAATCAGCAATAATTAAAAATAAAATAGGCTAATCACACTACACTCCCAAGGGTTTCTAATGTAACATGAAAAGCCTATTGGAATGTGCTAATGCTTTTTCTATTTTAAAAGGAAACTGATTATTTGGCCCAGCCCAGCAATATGAAAATTCAGTGGGCAAGAAAGAATTTTGTGAATAAACAGTGAGAAGTATTTCATTTGGCATCGGCAAGCAGAATACTGGAGAAGGAGCCATTTTTCTGAAATATGGTATTTATGCTACTTTGACATTGCACTTTGTTTAAATACATTAAGATAATTTAACCACATCTGTAAGAGGCTGAAATGCTTGCTGTTCAGCCTTTCCCCATCTGCAAAATGTGTGGCCTTGTCTGGAATATCAGAGGTCAGAGGGAGAGATGACATCTGCGGCTGCCTAGCTGGATAGCTTTCATTTGGATGTCTGAGGACTGGTGAGATGGTGCAAAGCCTTCGGCTGACTTCAGGCAGTGTTGGTTTGGGCCTTGCATGCAGCAGTTTGGTACAATCCACAGCTGAAAAAAAACAGCTTTTACATTGAATCCACTTCTGGTTTACTCTCACCACAAAACTGGGTGAGATCTGATTGTCTATGAAAAGATTCACTCTTTGAAAATACTACTTTCTACCCATTCTACTCCATCTGGGCATGGTATTGTTTTAAAAAGCAGGATAGATTTTAACAGGAGGAAAGTCTACGTACTCGGGCATTATTTGTATTAAGAAATAGTGGCTCTGTTATGCCAGGGTGTATTACAAAAATTGAGTATTGAAATGGACAGGGTAAATTCTGCTTAGGCAAAACATTCTAATATTTTTTTTCCAACCAGAAATGTAAAAAAAAAAAAGAAAAATCTGAACTCTGTACTTTAACTTGCTATATAAATAATATCATGGTGCTACCAGCAGGGTTACATTCCCCTTGTTCAGAGAAGGCCAACTCAACACAAGCCAATTTCTGCACTCTCAAAAAGACTGAGAAAAGACAGCCAAATATGAAACTTCCCTCAACTCTGACCTGCTTTAAGGCTCACATCCTTAAAGAAATACTAAACAGACAACAAAAAGGAGCAAAGCAGTGCAACTGCTCAGTAAGACAGCTGCCCTTGCAATAAACTCTGTCTGCAAGTACATGTTGTAGCTGAACTGTGAAGCATTTCAAACAGACCCATTTGACAATGTAATGTAACAGCCTCAGTGACACACACACTGCCAGATCCCTCATCTTAGCCAAGGGACAGTAACTTCATAAACTGGCCAGGTGTGATTGCACGGCTCTGCTTCCATCTCCTGCTTAGGCAGGCTGGGGTGGGTGAGCAGGACTCGTGCTAATCTCTGCAACTGGGCAAACTTAAACATTACTGGATCAAGATATGTCACTCGAACTCAGTGCTGTGTGAAAGCAGAACGTCAGGCACTGGAAACAGCACGTCCTGCAGGATATTCCCAGCATCTGCTGAAGAACATGCATCCCATGGAAAGCATAGCACAAAAATGAAGATGCAGGCAGAATCGGATATGTAGCAGAAAGGGAGCAAGGAAAACCAGAGACCTCCTCTGTACTGCCCACTTCACAGCCTTTCCTAACTTTCTCACCGGTTTCCTTTTCTAGCTGGAAACTTCTCATGCTTAGTTACCAGCTGAAGCCACATAGCAAAACATATGCGTAATTCATTCGTGCATATAGAGCTAATTACATGCTCCAGTGGTTGGCTAAAGGAATTCACAGATCCCACCAGCCAAATAGTTTTGGACCAAGGAGTTAAAAAGCTAAGGAGTTGATATTACATTAGCTAAAATTTTCTGTAAAAACATGACTGTGAGAGGGAAAAATATACATACATCTAGGAAAAGTTTGAATGCCCCTTAGAAATGAACCATCTGAGCAAGTTTGTTACAGATGATGTCCATATGGTATTTTGCGGGCAGGTGTGAACTTGCTCTGTCTGCATTCAGAGCTGGCTGAGCACAAGGAAGTCTTGGACAAGTGAGGTCATTAACTTTGGTTGTGCATGCTGTTAACACAGCCACACAGCTCTCCAACTGGGACACGGGGAGACCTTCTTTATGCATGCCTGTGTAGTAGATATTCATACAGGAGTATCCACCTTTTACATGGACACATCTTTGCAGAGAATGGGGCTTTGTTTAAGAAGAGTCACCAACTATTCACTGCCAGAGAGACCAAGAAGGAATTTAGACAAGATCCTGTTGTGTGGAGCCCTCTGTCATTTCTCTAAATGGCCAATAACTGCATAAAGTCACAGCTAAGTGACCAGGTTAAGACTTTTTCAGAAACCCAAAGGTCTAAAAGCCAGCTACTAAATCCGTATGCAGGCATTCCAATCAAGCCAGCTGGGTTTTCAGAGTAGCCAAGCCTCCCAGCTCTTCCCAGGACAAGTAGAGGTGTGTAGCATTTGTGAAAATCACCAAGTGTGTGGCTATGGGCATCAGGCAGCCCATCAAAGGCACCAGCATTGGCACATGTTGGTGACAAGCTGGTGTGGCAGTGAGTGGTACCTATAAGATGTCAGCCCACAGGAGCCACATGGAGGAACTGAAATTCTAGCCTTGCCACTCCGCGTCTGGCTGCCAGATTCTGACTTGGTTTTTGTCTCTTGCCTCCTCCTCCCCCACCCTCCATTTTAATTCATTTCCACCACTTTCACCCTGCTGCAGTCTTTGACCCTCTCTCGTCCCTCCTGGTTTCTTCCTTGAGAACATGTTCTTGCAGGGGAAGGAAGACAGAGTGAAACATTAGACTGCATGTTACAATGATTAAAAGGCATGTAAGAAAACCAAGGCTGTCATTTTAATCTCTCACTAATGTTCATTGGCATGTCTTTGAGATAGGGTACCGTGCTGACAATAGTGATGGACAGGGTGTGAGATTGGCCCCTTGAACCCAGGGGCCTCCCAGGAATAGATCATGTCTAGACCTGGTTTGCATCAGGGGCCAAACCGGATAAGCTGATTAGGCAATTAGAAATAGTTCAGCTAGTGGAGTAGAGGGACCAAAAAGAGCTGAAACTGGAGGTCATGTGGATATCACAACTGATTAATAACCCCATGGTGATGTGGAACCTGGGAGGGACTGGTGCTGAAGGGGGAGGAGGAGCCCAAGTACAAACCAGGAGGTGAACAGAAGAGGTTTTGTGTGTGTGTGGTTTTTCTCTCTAGAACCTGACCATGAAGAAAGATCAAACATCAAACCTAAATGTGGAGAACAGTGGTATTTGATCCCCCACCAAAATACTTCGAGCATGTCCTTTAAATGTCATGTGGAAAAGTCTCACTCTAGAGGCTTAATTTCCTATCTTTACCAGCGTATTGCTTTTCGTTGCTTTATTCCTGTCAGTCCCTACTACATATGGATACTACTAACATTAAATGTGGTTTTCATCATGAAACTCCTAGAATTTTCCATTGTGTGCACCATTAGTCAGGGATCATGTGAATCATAGGAGTTTAAAATGACTTACTTGGATCATTGAAAGCCAAACAGAACCAAAAGGTGATAACTTTTAATAAATGGAAGAAAGGCAAATCTAAACTCCCTTTGGGAAGGCACCATCTCTGCATTACCAGTGCCCTAAATCCAAGTCTTACCCAATTAAAGGTGATTAGGCTACTGCTTGTTTCCTTGACTTCCAAGAACACAAAAGACCACAACCTTTCCTGCAGTGTGTCTGGCTGGCAGGGTAGTGTTACCCATCCTTGTTGCCTTCCACACTGGGTAAGGCGTAGGAAAAGATGGTCCCTCAGCGGGGGAAACAGTCCTCTGCACCCTGTGCTGACGCCCTGCTTGCTCAGTCCACCTGGAGACAGGAAGATGGAAGGAGAGTGAAATGAGGGGCCTGTTTGAGTACACACAGGTGGAAGCAGGTGCTGATATGCTGCCCTGTGTCTCACACCTGCCCTGCACCCTGCTTATATCGTTTCAGAGAGAGAGGGGAAAGTAGTGGTCTGCCCTGGTCAGCTGCAGCCCAGTGGGTGTCTTCTACCCAGGCATACCTGAGGCATTCAGGAACTGTCGAGCAAGACAACATCAAACATCCCCAAGTGACAGAGAACGACAGGCTCCTGATGCAGTGGAATAACCATTTTGAGCACATAGGAACAACGTATGGGTTTTTTAAAGAAGAGACATGCCCAAAGGTTGCTTAGTTTCAAGACAGGATGCGAGTGGATAACTCTCTTAAGCTTACTTGTTTTAAATATTGGCTTTACTTCTGTGGTTTATAGGCCAGAGTTGTGCATTCAGCCAGTCAAAGCTTTTGGAGAGGTTGCCCAAAGCTGTCTATACCTGTAATTCACCTTAAACAAAGATGCATACTTCCCAGGGTGGAGACCTCTTTCCCAGAAAACTCCTTAGAGTGTGCTACTTTTCTGACCATCAGGAAAGTTTTTCTAGCAATGCCTGATCTGCATCTTTTCTGCTGCATTTATGTCTTTTAGTTCTCGGGGTGGGAGAATAGGTAATTTCCTTCTTCTCTATAGAAGCTTTATTTACCTGAATTTTATTTCATGCCTCTTCCACTGTTAAACAGCCTCCATTCAAACTTCTTCTTCAATTCCCATTTTTCCAGTCCTCTGCACTATTATGTTGCTCCTGTCCTGCCTTCCTCCAAACACTCCCTATCTTTTCAGAACTGCAGTGCTCAAAACTGGACCATATATTCCCCCTGAGGCCCTTCCAGTGCTGAGTAGAAGATATCATCCAATATCAATTCCCTCTCCTATATCCCAGGATAATAGTTGATATTTTCACAGAAGCGTGACACAGTTGGCTCATCCGACAACTTCTGTGATCCACTAGAGTTCTTCCCTGTCTTTTTCTGCAAACTTTCTAAAAATTGTTCCTCATTATGGGCTTATGCTGATGATTATTTCTGCCTAAGTGTATGTGTTGCGTGTGTCCCCATTGAATTGCATTCTATTTTTTTTTCAGAGCATTCATTCAGTTTGGCAAGATCATTTTGAATTCTAATCCTGTCCTCTAGCAGACTCACAAGTAATCCCTGCCTGGTGTCATCTGCAAATTTAATAAACACTCTCAGTATTCTATCATGAGGTCATTAGCAAAAATATTCAACACTAATTCCAGATGGTCTCTTACATTTCTGGGCAATGTAGAATGTGTTGAAGCATTCCCATGACTGACAATTCCCTTCATTTGTGTCGTTGCTGAGAACTTTGGGTCTGGGCTGTGTGGTCACCAAGGTTAGGAAAAACTCCTGCATGTAGATGAAGTGAGCATTCCTTTTTTTTCCTGCTGGCATGCCGTGCGACATCCCCTTCCCACTTAAGGACTTAAAAGAGCTGTATGTCTTTCTAGTCTGAAGGAAATAGATTAAATTCTGCTTAGTAAGACAGGCACTTTTCTCCCTTGTCCTCACTTACTCCTAGTGGTGTGTTTATGTCCTTAACTCATCCCTATTATTAAAATCTCATTCTTGAGATGAGAGAAATTTATTTTTATGGCAACTGCTTATAGTTTAGAGAAAGAGTCACTACTCCTAATTCCTGTGAGCAAATGGTGGATTGAAAGATTTCAGAGTAGTGTCCTGTGCACCCGTACCCACAAAAAAAAAAAAAAAAAAAAAAAAGTTAAAAGTTTGACCCTCACAAAAAATTTTTCTTACCTATGAGATGATGTTTCAGGATGAGGACAATGTGTAGGGAGTAAAAACCGCATGGTCAGTATGTGGTCCGCATACACCACAGCAAACTAGATGAAAACCTTAAAACTGGGAAGGATAAGGCCATTTGCCACAACACCACAGAAGAGACAAGAGGATAGTGCATCAGTCTCAGATGTTGGCATAATAATGAAAGAAACATGGTGAAATTAGCATTTTAAAACATTCTAACTGGGAGTTTTAATACAGGATCAAGATTACAACTTCACTGAAAATAATAGACATGGTTGAACCACTCATATGACCAGAATGCTAACAGAAAATGATGCCACTTGTTCAAGAAGAATGGACAGCAGAGAGAGGAAAGGAGTGTCACTTTGTGAGCTTCGGACATATAAGCTTGTTCTGAAATCCAGAAGATGGAGTAAGCTTTGCTGAAATTCTGCAAAGGTGGAAAGAGGACACCATTGTCAGAATTTATTGGAGTCTATTAAACGCCATCCATCCATGAAGATAAGATGTATGAGGCTCTTTGGATGTAACTAGCAGAGACATCTGAAGCACAGGTCTTGTGAGAAGTGGAAGATTTTAGCTACGTTTAGAAACATTTGTTGAAAAAAAAATTCAGTCACATACAGACTCTTCAGCACCTTTATGGCATAGGCTTATCACAACTTTTGTTTGGATTCAGAACACCCAAAAAAGGAGCAAAGGAAAAGGTCCTCTGGGTTTGAGTCTCAGCATGAGGGAGGATCAGTGTAAGGGAAGGTGGAAGGCAATGTGGATGGGAGTTACCATGAAAAGGTAGATTTCATGGTTTTTGGAGAGGTGAATCAGGAGAAGAGAAGAAAAACCAACCCAATGTGCTTGAAACAGGCAGACTTCAATAAGCTTGGGAAACTGACACATAATATGTTGTGCAAAACTGCCCAGAAAAAAAAAGGACTTCGAGAGACTTAGTAGTTCCCCAAAGAAACAATGCTAAAGGCAGAAGTCTGGATGCAGAAGAAAGACCAGAAATGGAAAAGACACTGACTTCTCTTCATTGACCTCAAAGACGAAAAGTAACCACAACAAGTAGAAACAAAACCAGATGTCTAAGGGTGAGTAGGAATGTAGCCATGTAAAACAAGGCCAGGAAAATTAAAATTAAGCTAGCAAGAGACACCAAAGGTAAGAGAATTCAATCATTCACTAAAAGGAAGATGGAGGAAAAAAGTTAGCTCACTACTCTGTGAATAGAAGACAATAGCAAGATTACAATGAGCAGATCAAAGTGTTCAATGTCTTATTTTTTGCATCTAAAATAGTCAAATGTGAAGATGCAATTAGCACTGTTAATACCGAAGACAACGAGGTGAGATTGAAAGCTAGAGTAGGTAAAGAATAGCCTTAGAAGTACTTAGGGAAACAAGCCTTTACACACAGAAGAAAAGCTGTTGCGTTACCGTGCATCTTAGCAAAACACCCGGTTCCAGAATGATCTTGACAAGTTTGAAGAAATACTCTGAAAAAAGTGGGGGGGATGACAGAGCAAGATCAAAGGATTAAGTTCAGGTAGACTGTTGAGATTGCACAGGTAGTAAATTTTATGATGCTAAAAATACAGAAAGACATTTTGGTTAGAAACAAGTCTCTGGGAAAGGATTTGTGGGTTCGCTGAACCTGAACCAGCAATGACAGGCTGGTTTGTAAAATGCAAATTATCACATGGATGTGTACAAACAGGAGTTCAAGCCTGCACACCATGAAAAGTTATATTGTACTCTACTTACTATTGGGAAGGTCTTCACTGAAGTATTATTCCTTAAGCTTAAGTCATGCACTTCCACAAAATGAAGAGCAGGAACACCTAGAAATATAGAAAATGCAGTATATGAAAAAAGACTAAAATAATCAGGATTGTTGAAGAGAGAAATGCTGAAGGAGAAATGGTAATATACTGTGAACATGTAGGTGGCTGTTGCAAAGTAAAAGAGGATTTACTGGTTTAGTTGTACAGACTTAGAAAATCTGTGGTTTTTCATTGCTACAAGAAAAGTAATTTAAGCATTCAAAAAGGTTTTCCAGTAGCAAGTATATTAATAGGTTGTCTGAGGAAGATATGGAATAGTAATCTCAGAAGGTCTTCAGGACCAATAAACAGATGCCTTTATCAGGAATAGAACAACTGATCTTGCTTTAGGATGGAGAGAAGGACTCTATCACATTTTTAACTCCTCTCCCATTTCTACCTATGTCAACTCCCTGAAAAAAGGGAATATGAGACATCACAAAGTCACATGCCTGGGAAGGATCCTTGAAAGTCACCTGCTCCACTTCTGTGCCCCATCACGTCCAACTAGGAGCAGACTTGGCAACAGAACTAGGAAAACAAACAAACAAATAATGTTTTTTTCAGAGACCACGAGCTGCTGAGTGCCTTGGCCATTCAAACATCTTGCCTGCCACATAGTTTCTTCAAGACTATTCCTAATCCCCTGCTGTGTGCAGGTACCTTCCTCATCATCCTTGCCCTCAAAGGACCTCTGCCTTCAACCAATCCATCCCATGGCCACCTTGATGGGGCAAGCCAACACCAAACTTCAGGGTCCTTCTCTTTGCATTGCACTAGCCAGGCCATAAGATAATGCAGAGGCAGAAGGAAGCAGAATAAATAGGGCAGACAGCTGTTAGACAGCTGCATCAAGCTTTCTGACCCCTGTTACACTTCCATTAGGTTTGTTTGTATATAGTGTTGTACAAAAAGGCTAACTGGTGGCACTTTGAAGGAGAATTTTTCTATTACTCATCTTCTTCCTTAACATTATTTCCCCTTTATTTATTTAGCTTTCCACTCTCACTTGAGTTTGCAGTAATTTAGTGCAGATGTTCTATCTTTTTGTAATTTATTGATACTGACTTGCTTTTCCCTCCCTTTACTATAAATGTTTTTCAGACATTCACACTATGACTGTGTGATTTCCCTTGCTTGCCTCCAACCAAGGGAGCTGCAGGCTTGCAAGGAGAAAATGTGCTGAAGACGTCCAATCAGCTACAGTACCGCAGGCGGCTAGAAGCAACAGGCCACCCTTGGCCAAGGAAAGGAAGTGAGTAATGAGCTCAGCTCACCTCAGCCACTCTGCACATACAGGAAACCTCTTATGCTCAGAAA